>NW_028292580.1:1127126-1227991 GCF_029948245.1 Actinia tenebrosa
GTGAAAGCCAGGATCGCTGAGTTGTCTCGAGCGGGATCTCTGCTGGCGCTTTTCAGATGGAGTACTACTGTTTGGGAATGCTTCTCCACTTGCTTCCCCTTCAGCCTGGAGCACGAGCATGGATCAAAGAAAAAAAGGGTTACATGGTAGGTTACATGATTGCCGCCGAGAGAACCAATGAAGCGATTATTTTCAACGACTGACGGAATGGACGACCAAAAATAAAGAACACCAACAACCCCCAAAATAAGCCGAAAAACGAAAAATAAAACCGCACACAAATAACAACAACAAAAACAATAATAAGGGGAATAAAGAATTAATGATAATAGTAAAAAAACAAAACAAATCTTGATCTCTCTTTGCAATATAACTTCTCTGTGTTGTCAAAGTATGCTGTTATGCCTTTAAAATCAACTGAAATCAAGAAAGAAAATCATAATTATGGATTTATCCTTACAATACCTTTTTCTTGTTCTTTGATCCTCCTCCTCCTCCTCCTCCTCCTCCTCCTCCTCGATGCTAGAAGCTCAGGGACTAGACTGCTGCAAACTCGAGGTCGAAGAAGCCACCTGGACGATCTTTTTAAGCTTTTCTACGATATTTGCTGCGTCCGAATTCATAATGCAGAAGAAATTGTCTTAAAAGTGGCAATGTTCCTATTTGAGCAATTTAGATCATGAATTGAATGCACGTGGCATACAGTGATGGAGAGTAGTTGACCGACATTTATATGGTCAAGTTTTGATTTTTGATTGACAAATTAATGAAGAGATTTTTGCGGGGAAAACACCCTAATTAGGACAGTGTAAAGCAAAGAGACCTATTGTTTTAGTATTTTATTTTAGGCTTTAAAAAGTGTCATTCACTTTGGCGTTAGAGTGCATCACTTGACCTTTGAAGAGTGAGCAATAATGGATCATCCTAACGCTTTTCAGCCGGTTCCTAGCAGTGCATGGAAAGTTTCTCTGTTCATGCGGAGTTGTTTTCTAAAGTAATCCTAAAGTAATCAGGTATATTGCGGTCATAAAAATGGATTTCGAACCAGGAATCGACCGGACGAGTCCAAGATCAAGGGACTCCCATTTATCGTAGGGCGGGGGTGCTCGTAGTATCTGTTTTAACACGAATTCTCTAAAAGCACGCATTGTCTGTGTTATTATGTAAACAGCGGCACTGAAATTGGGAAATTGAGTTGAATTAGAAATAGCGGGTAAAGATGGTAATAGTGTGCAATGCGCTGTTTACATAAGAACACAATTTATACGAGGAATAAATATGTAATCAATACAGAAAGCATTAACATAATCTGGTGGTTGATTGAAAAGCTTCTCGTGTTCCATAAGCAAGAACGTATCGATAAATAGGACAAGACAAAAGTGATTGACATCGTAATGTCTTGATTGTGCACACTAAAAGCACGCGATATCTGTGTTCTTATGTAAACAGCAGCACTGCACGCTATTACCATATTTGCATGCTATTTATAATTCAACTCAATTTCATAATTCCTCGGGGTTTTATACCTGCACGGTTTTTTATACCCGCACGGTTTTTTATACCTGCACGGTTTTTTATACCTGCACGGTTTTTTGTACTTGCACGGTTTTTTTATACTTGCAAGCTTTTTTATAATTGCACGGTTTTTTACTGTGAGGTCAAAGTGCATACTTGAGACATCGCACGATGCATATTTTGCCTTCCACTCTTCATCCCACCTTTCATATGGAAGAGGCTTTGAATACTGGAGCTTTTGGTTTATAATATCCCTCACAGTGAGAGGAACGTCATTGCCAGGAACACCAAGGTCAATCAAAGAAGTAGTAACAAATGCTTTTGAGTCTTGACGATTGTCAGAAGAAGTGTTTGAATTCAGAAAAAAGTTTGCTTATGGAAGCTGATATGGATTGGGAGTATTTTGATGGTTAAGGTCTGACGTAAAAGCATCAAATAGGATGGGTTCCTGAGAAGGAAAGTTAAGCTGATATAAAGAGATTGAGCTTATGTGTCAACAACCAAGTTTTCGTGTGAGGATCATCAAGGAAACAGCAAAAACAGTTTCTGAAACGTTTTTGAAGATTTCTACTGTCTAAGCTTATATTTTCTTAAACTTCGCATCTTTGGTATGTAAAACATTAGATTTGCATGAGGTATATAAGCTTAAGCTTATATGGTACTGTTTTTAGAATATTTTGTAGGCAATTAAGGCTTAATATATAAAAATTTATAAGCTAGTTTTTATGAAAGAAATCAGATTTTGCCTCTTTTGTCATAATGATGTCATTTGACCTGAACACAAATCAATATAAAACAATGCAATGAAACTAGTAGTGTTAGATATTAAAGTTGTGGGTTTCAAAGTCTGCTTACTCCAATGTTGTTATGTTGGTACAGACCATTTGCACTGATTCCCAAGAGGAATTGAACTGGAGGACAAAATAATGAGTTTTTTTCACATGAGAAAATACAGCTTATTGTTTTGGGAATAATGGCAAAGAGTCTATTAAGAGTTAGAAACAGAAATGATAGACCATTTTGACAACTATCATATGACTGCTTGTACAGGTTAAGCCACTATATTGTTTTGGCTATGATAAACACTGGTTATCATAGTGAGAAATGTTAGCTGCTTGAGTACTTGCACTAAACTCATGAGAGAATTAATTGTTGCTAATTAGTACTAACAGCACTAATAACTACACAGACAAAACAAAAGCAAAATAGCGTAACTTAGCAATATTTTGTACTAATTTATGTTCATGGGTTTAGTGCGAGCATGCTAGGGTGTTTTAACACGGTCCTTATTCATACCATATGTGGTATCTAACAGGTGCCAGTATAAGATCAGAAATGCCAATGCAAACTGGGGAACCAAGGCTACCGAGACAGGTCTCTCTATTAATCAATCACAGTTTGCACTGGCATTTCTGCTTTATACTGGCACCTGTTAGATACCGTAAGTGGTATAAATAAGACAATCCTTTGTTTACCTTAAATTAGATAAATAATTTTATTTATTTATTTGCAAGAAACTAACATTGCCCTCTTAAATCACCTTAGTTGCTTTAAATCGCCCTTAAAATACCCAAAATGTCATCATATTTTCTTCTTAAATCGCCTTAAGTCGCCTTATGTTGCTTTAAATTACGGCGACTTAAGGACCCGGGGTAGGCCTACAATTCACGTCTCTTGCTTCTTTCTCTTCAAACGTGATTTCCTCAGATGCAGAAGTGTTAAGAGTTGTTGTTTTCAACTTTTTCCCACAGAAGATCTTCTCCAAACTAGAGGTGAGACCCTTGGAAAAGGAGAGACTAGTCATTGATAGTCATGATCTTATATCGTACTGAATTGTAATTTGTCCACTAACCTATTCTATGAGAAGCTGGAGTATTTTCTGTATCAGTTCGTTCGGATCCAGCTTCTCCCTTTTACTGAAACCCAACTCCTTTTGTTCTTATATCAGCTGAGCCTCGGATTCCATAACACTGCAGGAGATGAGGAAATTATAGTTATGTGTAAACTAGACTTAAAAAACAAATTTTTTATATTCCCTTTACCTTTTGAAAAACATTTCCTGCTTCACTGGTCAACGCTAGAACTTCAGTGAAAAATGGCTCAATCCACTGACGGATAGAAAGTACTGATACCAAGCTGTATTTGTTGCCCTGTGGACTGGAGAATCCTTACAGGAAAAAACAACATTAAATGTATTAGAAGCTTGTATGATCTATAAGAAAGGAAGAAGATGTTAACTTCTCGTAATATTGATCATTTATAAAAAACTGTACATGGTTCAGTGTCTTTCACTAGCGTTATCATACTCTGGAAGAATCAAAGAAGGTGCATTGTAAAGAAGTAAAAAGGAGATAACGCCAAAAAGACAAAAGAAAATGAAATGAAAACAGGGATAAGATCAGGTCACAGATCAGTTGAATTACTGTTATGCTGGTTTTTCTCTTTATCTGAAACCAATGTTCCTCACCTGTGTCAGGATAATCACAATTCTGAAGTTGCACTGTTCCTTTGAAACCATGAAAGAGCTTTAACAGATAAGATTTACAAAGATTCTTTAGACCAAATTTAGATATTTTTGACCGAAATTAAACATATATCATTGCCATAGCAGACCTTGTGCCCAAATGCAGTCTCTGGACGTCCTCCGCGGGTATTTTCGATGAGACGAACATCGTCATCGGAATCCTATTCAGCATCAGCGGAAGCTGGGACCATTGAGGGGAGCACCACGTTTCGAAACTGTGAAGTAGCAGTCAAAAGGACAATTACGATAATGGTTTGATTATATGAATTGTGCGAAGCAATAGTAGCCAATTTAGCGTTAGTTTTCTATTCATGTCGCAGCTTTTAAACAAAATCATATAATTTAGGATTAAGACTAATTGAGCAATGGGCAAGGGTTTCATAAACGGGATTCCGATATACAGACTTGATAAACGCAGATTGTGATCTACTTGACTGTAACGTGACCACCGAGCTAATTCACTTTGATCGACAACTCTTAAAAATTTGCGTTATCGTACAGGGGAAATCATTTACTAATCGGGTCACCAGAAGTCCGGGTTTTGAAAAGAGGGTACAATTTGTTTTTTTTGTTTATTTTTATCGCGCTATCAGATCTCGCTTTTTATCAGTGAACTTGATGTGCATTATAATTCACATTAGTTCACATCAAAAATTTTCGAAAACGGTCTCCAGAGTGGAAATTTTCGAATACGGATACGTGTGGACGGTCGTATCCGCAAATTTTCGAATACGATGACGTAAACACGATTTTGCGCATGCTCAATAAGAAAAACTAGCGTGTATCAGGGCGGATCAAGAAATTTCCGGATACGTGTGGACAGCGAAAACGATTCGAATACGCTGCGTGTGGAGGCAAACATTTTCGTATCCGCAAAAAAAAAATTTCCGGATACAAAAATTTCCGGATACATGTGGACAGGGCCTAAAGATCCCGAAACTTATACCGAAAGCGGTCGTCCCGTAACATTTATCATTAAACCAATTTGTGTAAATTAAAGACTCAACAAAATTAAAATATTTATTTATACACTCACAGGTTTGCATGTAATATAATGTTATTTGAGCATGGAACTCACTACTTTTCCTTTAGTTTAGGGTTGCATAAGGTTGTTGCATGTACAGATAATTGTTCTTTCCCAAGTTTCTTCAGTACCATAACCTTTGCCTCCAAGGACATACTTTTCATCATCTTTCTTCCTGCGGAGGAGCAGGAGGGCTTTGTAGTCAGTGGTAACTGAACAGATTTAAATATGCAGTAACAATTAATAATATCATTAAATTACATTCTTTCCTCTTTGTTTTACTGAATTAAATTGCATAGAAAAATTGAAATACCCACAATTACAGTGCGACTACTCCAACCAAAGCCACTTCGACAAATAAGCCTTTCCATAGTTTAAGAATCGATTCTACTGCGCATACGAATTTATCCTGAATTTCTCACCTTATTTTGTCTAAACCTTCTTTTGTTCTTAATTAAACCAAAGAAGGTGAGAAATTCGGGATAAAATCGCATGCGCAGTGGAATCGATTCTTAAACTATGAAAAGGCTTATTTTCTACAAATTATCCAATAGTGTTTGAGTATTTAGACAATAGATTAGCGGCAAATTTTGAATTTAGATATTCTTCCATTCCGGTTGGTAAGACTAAATGATAAAGAAGAGGTTGTAATATATTTTCTTCGCAAATTAGTGATTTGTGTCACCAAAGATATAGAAAATTAGTAATGTACGACTTCAAAT
Source organism: Actinia tenebrosa (assembly GCF_029948245.1). Lineage (NCBI taxonomy): Eukaryota > Metazoa > Cnidaria > Anthozoa > Actiniaria > Actiniidae > Actinia > Actinia tenebrosa. Next base: position 1,132,912 of record NW_028292580.1, read on the forward strand.
ACGACAAGAAAGCAAATTAGAAATCGTATAAAACACAGTCTTTATAATAACTGTTTGTTTCTTCCAGACAAAGATATAATCAGGCTGACACTGTTAGATGTTATCACCATGTTGATATGCGGCAGCACGTTTACATTCGACAACAAAGGTGCCGGTAGTCTTCTCAGCCTTGTAAACCCATGGATATTTGTCCGATATGTAGCAATTCTATTGTTCAGATTCCTACATTTGATTGGCCAATTTGTAGAAAGTTTGTCGAGGTTGCTTTGGTTGGAGTAGTCGCACTGTAAATAAAAAACCTTAAACACACTTACATTTTTAGAATATTCCAAATTTGTTATTATTAGACATGAATGGGTTTGTTGTTGGTGTAATACATTTTGAATCCATGAGAATCCAAACAAAAATTTTAAGGTGTGACTTGTGTATAGTAAAAAGGCAGACTTTCCATGAGGTGTACTTTATTGCAGTAAAGTTCATAGAAAGTACCACTGTATGTGCTGTCTGAATCAACTGGAGCATGGCTTACAACTGATATGGCTCGGCATTCTGCATAGCTGGCCCAACCCAATACAATGGCTCTAGTTCCTATTTGATTTAAATGTTAATGCTGTTCCTGAGCCATCCCAATTTCTACCAATGACTAAACATGCAACCACTGGTCTGCAACCTTTTATTACTTCATTAGCATATGGTTTGGCTTAATAAGCATGACGTTAGACATAACAGCCATACTTAATATAAATAATTCGGAAATACTAGCACTCGACTAAAGAACACCTCATGGAAAATCCGCCATAGAAACTAGACCTTTAAGACATCATATTAAAGGGACACTGTCAATGGATGACATGCGCAATAGCGCTCTCGATTTTAGACACGGCGCTTGATATTGTTATGACGGTAGCCATTATGGAATGTACGGTATGGAAATAAATTCGATATTTTTAGCTAATTATTTGCAAGTTTTGATTGTTTAAATAAACAGAGCTGTTTACAAAGCTAATATATTTTCAAAAGAAGGTGAATCAAGCTGTAAATGTAAAGGTGCCGGTTTGACAAAACGTAAAAACGCTGACAGTGTTCGAGCTAGAGGATGTCCATGTAAAGGCCGAAATTCGTCAAATGGGTGTCAGCACAAAAGACGGAATTACAAGTAAGTTCTCCGTGACGCAGAAATCCGAAAAAAGCAAGTGTCATTGCGGCCCATATCGTGAATCGTAATTGGAAGTATGTTTGATTGCCAGGTAGGAGTGGAATAACTGCGAGTGGCTAACTGTAATATTCCTCGACATAACAGCTGTAAGCGTGTGAATTTTTTGAGATCTAAGTTGTAGCCAGAACGAATATGAAAGTGACGGACTGCAGGCAAGTACCCTTTTATCGAAGAATGTTTAACTGATTTGGCAAGATATGCGACGAATTGCATTAGACGTTCTTCATCTGCTGGAAGCTGTGCACGGGTAGGCCTGTATAAGGAAAGAAATTCGAGGATGTGCTTTTCCGCAGAACTATACGTTTGTTTGGTAAATGAAGGCTACTGAAAGGCTCAAGTAATGCTGAATGCTGGCTCTCAAATCCTCAGAATGTGCGGTGGTATAGGATGAGGAAATTTGTCCGCGTGTGGCGCCAGTTCTCGAAACCGGTCCATCCGAAAGCAAGAGAGTGAATCAGCTATCTCGTTTTTCTTGCCGGCGATATGCTCGACTTTAATGTAAAAGTCATACCGAAGTGTCAGTAGAGTCAAGTGGCGCAAAAGATCCATGACTCTAGGGATGTGGGACCGTTTTGAATTAGCTATATCAACAACCTATTCGTTGTCACAGTAAAACAGTATTCGCTTGTTAGAAAACACCTTAGCTCATAGATGGCAAGCGACCACTAAAGCAAACAACTTTTTCAAAGCAATAGATATCCCGGGGTATTCTAAACGTTGATGAGGCTCCCAAGTGCCGTGGAACCAATGGCATCAAAAATTTATCAAAAAGATTGTTAGTCTTTTTGTGCATATCAAATAAAGACTATTTTGAAAAATTCAATTGTGATGCAAACATATTTTTTGGTAGCCTGCTGTGCAGACGTTTTTAGTGTCGGCTCGTTCCTTTCCCTCCCCACAAAGGTCTGCTCAAACTAGCCATACATTCCTTTCCCTTAGATTGACCGATCAGAGCGCGCCTCCCAAAATGCTGGAAGCTGATCTTCACCTTGACTTACTTTGATATCGATGAAGCCTTTAGAAATGTCTGCGAAATTTAGATAAGCGATCCTAATTCGTATCAGAAAGAATCCTTAAGGTGCTTCGTCTCTGAAAAACGAGACGTTTTCGTAAATCTTCTAACAGGAGCTGGAAAATCGATGATTTACTGTTTGAATAATAAAGACTGAGCTCGATGTCCAGTACTTTTTCGACAAGTTCTTTGATGTCGACAGTAGATTTTTCTTATCTTTCATTTACAACTCCCTCACACCTAGTACGGATACCATAAACTCTTGGTGCCTCCTTTCAGCATCATTTTGGAACTGAAGCAGTGATTCTAGCGCTTTCCTATCATTTTCTTCTGACTTTTGAAGGGCTTCTTGCTGCGTTTGCAACAGTTCCATCAGTTTTTCACTTTCTTCCTTTCCCTTCTCCTCCTTTGTCTTCTTCCTTTTTTTTGGGCGCTCAATACTGTCATCCGATTTCTTGGTTTGTTTCTTCTCTTGCTTGCCATATGTTTCATGTGCTACTTCAGAACTAGTGTCCCCCGGACTGTCCTCCTCGTTTGTATCATCCTGATCATTAATAATTGCAGTTTCTTTCACGAACTTCGGATTTACCTTGTCCGACTGCCCCATAAATTCATCTATGGCTTCAAAGTATTCGAAATCCATTCTTCCACTTCCCGTCCTTTGGTTGTTGTCACAGACGGCCTTGTACTTATCAAAGAGCGCCCTCCATTTTTCTTTGGCCTGGACTAAGGTCTTAGTGGTTTTGATTTTGGCATCATTTCAAAGCTGAATGTAATCGTCATAAATAATTTCCCAAGCACTTTTCTTCCCGCGACTACTCTTTGCGCTTTTTAGGCGATCATGATTCTCCTTGTAAGCTTCTATTAGGAGCTTCACCTCTAAATCTTCCCAACGCTTTCCTGCTGTTTTGGATGCAGATTCACCTTTTGATGTGGCGTCTGATGTACTCGGTTGGTCTTCAGTCAAGGGCATGCCTGGTGGTGGAGATCCAGAGGGCACAAAAACATATTGTCCTGTAGAAGCTGGCGGGTAATATGGTTCTTGACCGGCAAAATGCACTGTATTAGACTGGCTGGGAAATGTGCCGTACGTACCATGTTGAGCCACGCGGTTCATTCTCTGGCGTTGAAATAAATAACCATTGTGAAGACCATCTCCAGAACTCCTAAAAAAAATTTCATCAGTTGATTCCGCATAAACTACCCTTATTTAAATACTGAAAATGAATTTTAAATGATCATTAAAATACTCACTGCGAGTCATAAAATCCTGCCATGATGCTCGAAGTTACACGCGTACGAGTTTCTCGTTTTACACGATGTGTTTTAACTCAACTCAGTACTCACAGCATGCAGTTTCCGGAATTAACCTCACAAAGCAATCTGATTGGTCGCTTTATCTTGGGAAGGAGAAAGACCCAGCTCTTTAGTTAGGTAAATGTCACGGTCGGTTCTTCTGTTCTTTTTGATGTATCTATGGTGATTCACCGCGGTATTTTTACCACTGGAAATGTCGGTTACACTACAAAAATCGGTTTACCGAGGGATTTAAGCCTTTTACCACGGGAAAAGGTCTAAGTGTAACCACAACTATTATTAGCAGTATTTTGGATTCCTTAACATCCGATTTGGTTTAGTTTGCCTACTCTTGTATTGAGGCATCGTTTCCCTTGACATTTGTTAAAGTTTCTTTGTCAGAATATGCCTCCTTTCAACATTTCTTGTCGGACTTGTGGAAAACAATTCCGAACAACACATTCCTTAAAAAAAACACTGGCTGCAGAAACACCCTCGCCTTAATCGTCCAAACGTTTTTTCAGTTACCGCCGACGCTCGTGAAGTTGACATTCCTCAGCCTGAACGAATGTCGAAACGATCTTTGATCTACAAGAACTATATGCTATGGTTAGACACTGTTGTTGAAAGAATTAACAACACGCTTCATCCAAAGGCCCCAGGTATATTTTTGATTGTTACTTACGATTATAACGTTGGACTGACTGAGTGTTTATCAATATATCAAACACGCGATCGCGTTCTTCCTTTAGTCGTATCGAAGGACGAACTTTTTCGATTGTTTGAAATTACTTATCAATTTCACGAATATTTCTTGGAGAAAATCAAAGAAAACTTTGCCCAAATTTAATTCAAATTAAGAACACATCGAAACCACTTTCAGAGTAGTGAATTTCTTTGTTTTTCCTCATTAAATATTCATAGCAATGCTAATAACGCTACAATTACCGCAATGCTTAATAATCTATCATATTTATAGTTAAATCGTATTTGATTTGCCTATTTTAGCCAAATGGAACCAAATAGAACTGCTCCACGTTCCGGTGGAGTATCTCAAGCAGTTGCTTGCAGATATTGGGGACATCGAGGTCAACGCGGTCAAGGAAGTTACACATTGGCGTCCACCAATTATGTGCCTCTCGGCAACTAAAATAACGTACAGGACCTACAATCTGGAGCGAGTAGAAGGTACTTTTAGTACGAAAAATGTACCGCTGAGAAAGAGTTGCAACTGGAGTGGCCACGAAGAGTTAGAAGACACAGAAATGCCCGAGATCCTCACAGCGGAAGACGCAATACAGGTTGCAATGACCCGGGGTAAGAGAAAACGCATGACGTGCAGCTCTGAACTAAAAATTGATCAAGACAAACCCACAAGGGAATATGACCTCATCTGGTGGTCGGACTTATATAAAACACAAGAATATGGAAAACTTTGCCTTAGATTTTATGTAGGAAAAGTTGTCTTCCAGTAAATTTCATTTAATTTTATCTATTCCATTTCTTCTGTAATAATACATAAATGGAAAAAGGAAACCTAGTAATAATGCTTACATGACTGACCCAAGTAGACACCAGGTGATACATCACACAGACATACAGGTGTACAAGGCACCCAAGCACATCTGTTGCCTACAGGTCTCTAAAGCTTTGCTACTTTTATAGTTAGAGTAACTTTTCTACACCTGCATTTTTTCCCCCTCCAAACTGTCACATTCCATTTCACCGCTTGGATGATGTGCTAATTATGAAGGCTTTTTACCTTTTTTCTTTCACCAAAAAATCTTATGTATTCCAAAAGCTCATCCTTGGCAGCTCCTTTGCTTGACATATAGTATTTTTTCATTTTTTCCAAAGGAAGGGCAGCCATCACGATTGTGTCCATGTTTGTGAGAATTTGTCTTTCTGTGTTACCTCATAAAGTCCAAGATAGAAAGTCAAAAATGAAAAATATTAAGGTCAAAATTAGCCATTGTTTACATAACCACATATTATGTGGTTGACTTATTTCCCAGAGTAAACTACCAAAAATCTCAGTTACCAGAAAAAGAAGCCACATTGATATTAGTTCTGTTTATAGCACATTCTTGCCCTGTTTTCTCCTTTACTGTGACGCGGGAGAAATTTCTTTGGTTGTCTGGCCCATAATACTTAAGGGTGTTATTCAGTTCTTCAAGGGAACCAATCCTGTACGCCAGATACCCCAAAGACTTAATTAGTTGTTCAGTATTGCGCATTTCACAATGCAATGAACACAAGTTAATCTGGCTCAGATCCTCCTCCAGAAGAAACGTAAGGTCATCTCTTATACCTTTTGACCTACGATGGAAGATATCACAAAAAATATTGCAATTATAATTAATATAAATACTTAAAGTTGTTAGGTTTTGATCAGCAGAATATATTTATTGCAAAATTTTGGCCCACTTGGATCATATTTGATTTAATAATTGTCTTTAATTTTAGAATGACACAGCAGAAAAAAAGTTACCTGCCAATATTGGCTTTTGATGCTAGACATCCAACACATGTTTCATCTAAGTTGGCACCATGCTGAGTACATGCCTGTTGAAATTTATTTCATAAAAGAACTGTGAAAAATTACTTTAATCTGTGATAAGTACTGTTATTCATAGTTGAAAAATATAAGACATTACAGCATTTTTTTGCAATGCAACAAGCAAAAGTATAATCATATTCTAATGCATTTGCATAATTATATGCTTTAAATTTGCTGCAAAACATGCTTTTAAGATAGCAATATTATTCGGTAAAACCAACCAGCTTGACCTCAAATGTGTTGGTGCAAATTAGAAGTATGCACTTCACACTGGACCAGTAAATGAAAAAAGTCATCTTGCTTATGTTTCTTGTTTATATTTGTTTATGATAAATCAGTACAGAAAACTAGTTACTTACCCTTATTGCATCACAGAAAGCACAAAACTGGCAAGAGAGACCCTTTCCACCAAGAGCAGAGTTTTCATCTTCTGGCTTTGCCAATAAAATGAGCAGTGCTTTGTAGTCTATGGTAACTGCATGGAAAACATATATATATTAACATTGTAGGATATAAGTACTTTATAAATGATTGTCTAACCAGACTTGATGAGACATATATTTCTTAATAGAAATATGGAGTAGAAATAGTAAAGAAAACAAAAATGAAAACGTTAATTGCATTTTTGAGATAAGATATGTATTATATAATAGAGATGATTTGTAATTCTTTTGAGACATGCATAATCATAGTTAATAACTCTAAAGAATTTGATCAGAACCTGTGAAATTCAAGTTGTATTTCTTTCCATCCACTAAATAACCATGCCTTTTAATCTGGTTTTTCTGGACTTTCAAAACAGCAAGTAATTGTTTCAAGCTCTACCTGAATTTCAAAAGAAGTAGGTTAATAGGAGTTTCTGTGTAATGAATGGTCATGGATGACAGTCCTCCATCCCTCTCTATCTTTCTCCCCTTAATCCTTCCTTTAAAAATGTTGTATTCATGCAATTCATACCTTTTTTCTTCGCAGTTGCCAATTGCAATGGGATAAACAGAAAGGGCACTTTCAGATGACTTCTCTTTAAACCCTATTGGCACAACACCCACTGCAACCTGACTTTTCCCTGTGAGAAATATTTAGGAAAAATTCAAAATCAATAGAGACATAAAAATGTTATGTACATGGCCTGCTTTTTTAATTTAGGTTTTAACAAAAAATGTAAAATGGACAAAGTTGGTTTTGATCCACCATCAAATTCTGGCATGTGGTCAATATTTTATAATTTCTAAATTATGATGTTATATCATAATATCAATGGGTTATAAGTGCTTTCATTTTGAACATGTTTATTGCTGGCAGTATAATTATGGCCAATGCAGTATTAGTACACATTGGTGTTGGACTCACATTGATACAGTGGCATCTTTCCTATCTTATCTGTTTCTGCAAGTCATGAAACACTATTGTTTTATGTGTTGTTGTTTTTCTTTTTTTTCTTTTTTTTTTTTTTTTTTTTTTTTTTTTTTTTCTTTGCACTTTCAGTTTAAGGAATAATTACCTCCAAGAGGTCGGCCATCAATCTTTATGTTGAACTCGATTTCAGACTGATCAGATGAAGCATATAGTCTGTGTTCTCTTATAGCCCAGACAAGAGTAGTTGGGAGATCAACACAGCAAGCATCAAAACTGGTGTTCATTTTGTTGACATTTCAGTGTCTGGCGGACCACCTTGAAGATCAGGGCCTTTATTGCCTTTACTTGATTTTTGGTGATTAGTATTGGTGTGTCTGAATTTCTCTATATAACAATAGAAGGACAATTATACAAAAACTTAGTATAAGACAAGAGTTTTTAGACTGAAAGGAATGAAGGTGAAGAGAAATAAAAAAAGGAAGAAAGGAAGAGAAATAAAGAAAGAAATAAAGAAAATAAAGAAAAGAAGGAATGAAATAAGGAAGGAAAAATAAAAGGAAGAAAATTATAATATGCATAATAGAAAAAAAGCTTACTCCACTTCTTCCAAGATGTGTAACATTCAGCATGGTTTGCCAAGCAGAATCTGGTAGTCGAGTTTTCAGCTTGAAATACAAAAGTGCCCAGTCAGGTACCCTCATTTCGCGCAAAAATTTTATGCGAGACATCGTCTGAAAAAAATCCCCATATTCCATTTTTATTACTCTTTGATTCCAAGATGCGATTGAAAACCTCTGAAATTATATTCCTGACTTCGTCCTTTTTTCTTTTCTGCGCCAGTGACATAGAAATGTCCGAGAACAGACGAAATTGACTCTTTATGTTTAGCACAAATGTCTTTCAACGACGAAAATATATTCTCACATTTTAGTGCTACAGTTTTTTTTCTAGTTGTGGAGCCAAGGGTATCATTTCTAGTATCTTCATCAGCACTGGAAGAAAAGGCGGGAACTTGCATGTCTGGTGCTGATTTCTTGTAATGGGCAAGTTCTTCCTCTAACTTTGCTATCTGTGCACTTAGGTTGTTGAGCTTAACTGTGTATAAAGTGGTATATATGTACGTCGTGTTTTCCCTCTAAGACGGCGTTTTATCGTTTTCTGACTCCAAATCAAGCTTGTTTAAAGATCGGAAAGCTGATTTCAATAAATATGACCCCTCGAAGCCATTCCCGGGAAATTCGCGCTGGCGCAGAATGCCAACCAAAAGGCCAAAAGTAGAAGTAACGTATACATGACTTGGCTGCTTTTGGCAATTACTAACTTCCAAGGTACGTGTGCCGCCATTCCTACGAACATACAACTCCTTTCTTTGTATGTACTGGATTTCGGAAGGGAACCGAGTGAAAATGTAATTTTTCGCGTAATCTCGCGGTCTCACTCCACATACTTCTTTTTCCACGAAGAACCATTGCTTATCTGGATCAAGAGAAGCACCATGCACTTGAATGGGCCGAAAAGCATCGGACAGAGAACACTCCGCCATCGCTTTTCGGCGGCAAATGCTGCGTTTGAACAGGTCATCTTACAAATAGAACTTGAATTTCCCGCCTCAGTCGTGTATTAACTTATATTTTCATTGAAAAATATTAACATTTCACACCAGCAAAAGTTGTATTTTGCTCAGCTTTGTTCATTCTTCGACTTACTTCTTGTTGTTATGGGTGCCGCTGACCAGAAAAAACGCTGGCTATAAACATAAGTTCATTGTTATGTCACGTAAAAGTCAGTCAAAGATCGATTACAAACTAATGACTTAATAAGTTGACCAAAGATGAAGTCTAAGTAAATGAAACCGGTCTCCACCCAAAATAGGGACTGCAAATTGCAAACTAGTCTTTCATGGCACTCTCGTACAAATAATGAACAAAGCGTCAATTAATAATCATAATGATCAGATAATTTACGCGTACATAGTTTAGCAGTATTGATGCATTTAATTCAAGATTGCACACGAAATTGGGTTTCCTTGCCGTTGTCTATAATAATGTTTCCCACGCAGTCCAGCTACCTCTCTGTTAACAAAAATAAACATAGCACGGTGCAATTAACACTTTTTATCATGTTGCATTGTTCCTGGGAGTGGTAAACTCCAAGATGATGAACAGATCCCTTCCGGGAGGCAAAATAAAGACTGCTTTCTTCTAATTGCATAATGCGATTGATAGGATACTGTCAATGCACAGTCTTTTCTGATTGGTCCGGCTATATTGGTGAACCTACCTACAAATTACATAAACAAAGTCGCGCCACTTTATTTGTGCGGCGTTCTTCAAGATACATGCAGTATGCCTAAACGAGGTAGAGAAAGATGGCGGGATCCCGCATACACATGTAGGGATTGCGAAGCAGTAAGTATATATCTTGAATAATGATTTCAAATGAATCTTTCGCACCTGCTAAAACATAACTATCTACTTTCTAGTACTATGCGTCGTACAGTCAAGAGGAGAGGGAGAGGCGAGTGCAGACCTCGTGCAGGCACAGATCAGAGCACAGGCCTGCACCCAGAACACCCCCAGGTTTCTGGAGCATCGACTTCCCCACATCCCCAGAAATCTTGGCATCGGGGATGATGATCGATGGTAAGTCCTTTCCGTATCAATTCTTCATGCCGCGCGTCGCAATCGTCGACGACTGGAATATGAATGTGCGAGAAATATATTTCTTTAGATCAATGTTTTTATTACTTTGATACCTATCCATTACCAATGTACAGTACTAAATTTAAGCCTGTAATAGACTTGGAAATATATTTATTCTACAATAGATTTTGATGTAGCGTCTTGAATTTTTTGGCGGGTTTTTAAGCCACGTGACCAGTTAGAGCATTTGTTCAAGGAGGCTGAAATCTTTGTGCTCGGACTTTGTGCGCGTATGAGATTCATAGAGCGGGTGCAATATTATCTTATTAATATAGAACTCTTGACTTTATATACTTTAGGGAACAAGAGGATAAGGTTTTTGATATTAAATGAATTTTGTTTCGCTAAATGAATAAACGACATCCATTATTTTCTTACTACAGCCACAAATGAACCGCTGCCGCCTCTTACAGAGGAGCAAAAAAGGAGGAGGAGAATGAAGAGGAAGAGAAGACTTGATTTCCTCGAAACAGAGAAGAAGAAGGAGGAGGTGAAGGAGAAAGCGAAGAAAGAAGAGAAAGAAAAACAAGAAGATATATAAAAATTGATGTTAGTAAACCTCCAAATATAGGCCCGCATTATGTATTTCTTGACGTGCTTATTTTTGGAGGTTTACGGTATAGTAGAATCTTTTTGTCAAACTGATATTTTATATTTATAATTTCTGTACTTAGATTTAGGTAATTTCTGCGGCAAACGTTGTCATGATTAATTCACTGTAATAAAATACTAAAAAAGGAATCTTGGTTTTATATATTTAGTAGCAAGGGAAGTTTGTTTAAAATATCTGTCCGCGATTTATAAAAAACGAAATTCCTCTAAAGTTAGCCTGAGGCATAATAACTGCGAAATGAAAGAAAACCTGGCTACTTTACCGGTTCAGGGTTATGGAAGTGCTTATAATCAGTATCACACAGTGCGCCATCTCTGATTACAAAAAATACCTTATATTCACAACAGGATTAACACGTACACTACATGATGGACGTTACTTCACACCTAAAATATATCTCCCACAGAGGTTTTTTTTCTTGGGCAAAGCTCGTCATGTCTCCTGAAACATGACAAGGCGTTCCTCGCCTCTAGTGAAAGAGAGAATGAGCCTAAGGCAGCCCAAGTTATGTTGTTGTGTGCAATTTACTGGATGTGGTGAACTATGGAGGAAGGATCAAAGAAAAAGGAACTATTGACAAAATTTGAATATTGTTTATTGTATTTAAGCTGGCGACTTTAACAACGAAGCGCTCGATCCGTTAGTAGCTGAAATATTTCAGTCTCCCCGGCTTTGGTTTATAATGCTTGCCTCGGTCATCACAGTTAGAATGATTTATATATACACAATGGTAAAAATTTCATATTACAACCCACTCCAATAATGATATTACATAAGTTAAAACTCTTAATCCAACGTATAAAGCTTAAAGATTCAAACACGCATATTGTAACTAAGACGTTTACGAAAGATTTAATTACCTTTATAAACCAGAGATATTTGAGCCTGTCACTTGCCCAATACCTTTCCTGACATTTGTGTAAATAGAAATTTTAAACAACTTAGGAACGCCTAAGTGATCTCCTGCTAAGATTTTTTTCAAGGCCTAAGCTCTTCATACTCTGTGAATGCAGTATAGGCTGCAGCGGGTTGACTCTTAGCTACTTCAGAGAGCATTTCAATTTCTCCCTTCCATCCAAGGACCTTCTCACGACAATATTGATCTTTGTATTCTTGAGAACCGATGACGGCTCCCAGGTGACGCTGTCCTTCGACTGTAATATTAACCTCATCTCCAATCAGCCAGCTCTTTTAATCCATTCACTAGATATCCATACTTATTTCCTTCCTGGCTCAAAGCATTGTACCAATTGTACAGACAGACAGACTTTTTTATTCGGTATCGAGTATTAAAAAAAATACATTGACATTTTACCCGAATAAACATTAACGTATGAAGGCTATAATTGTTGATTTATAGCAGCAGTTGTGGACATATTTTGCTACTGCAACTGCTAACATTTTGAGCGGACTCATAAATAGCAGAAACAGCTAGTTCTCATTTAACAAAAGAGAATCATTGTTTATGTTATTTCTGTCCTTGAAGAGTTCTTCCCTTAGATTTGAATATAATGTACAGTGAAGAAGGAAGTGCTTCTCATCTTATACACTATCTGGGCAATGGAAGCATCTCCTTACGCTTGCATCTCCTTGAATGATATGTAAATGAATGAGTGTCATTGGTTATAGTTTGAAAGCCAAAATCAAAGTCAGAATTCAGAATCAAAGTCAGAAAATTTCCTTATTCTTATAATAGTATCATCATGTAACTTCACCAATACTTTACCATCTTTAAACCAGAAAGACTTGACATCCTTAGATTCCTGAGCTCGTTTTAATATTTGTCTATTTCGAGATGTAATATCCTCATTGATATAGATCCTTATTCCTCTAAGTAGCTTCTTCTGACGAAGAGCATTTTGCTTTGCGTGGTATTTGGTAAATTTAACAATTATAGGTCTTAATTTCTCCTGTCTTTGACGGCCAAGTCTGTGAGCTCTATCAATAGTGCTTCTGTCAAGCTGAATGTCGAGCTTATCCTGGCAAATATTTGCAAACACATAGGCCTACCCCGGGTCCTTAAGTCGCTGTAATTTAAAGCAACTTAAGGCGATTTAAGAAAATATGATGGAATTTTGGGTAATTTTTTAGGGCGACTTAAAGCGACTTAAGGCGATTTAAGAAGAAAATATGATGACATTTTGGGTATTTTTAGGGCGATTTAAAGCAACTAAGGTGATTTAAGAGGGAAACGTTAGTTTCTTGTAAATAAATAAATTTTAAAATGATTCATCTAATTAAAGGTAAACAAAGGACTGTCTTTTTCACACTACTTATGGTATCTAACAGGTGCCAGCATAAAATCAGAAATGCCAACTATGCAAACTATGATTGATTAATAGAAAGACCTGTCTCAGTAGCCTTGGTTCCCTAGTTTGCATTGGCATTTCTGATTTTATACTGGCACCTGTTAGATACCATATATGGTATGAATAAGGACCTTGTTAAAACACCCTAGCATGCTCGCACTAAACCCATGAACATAAATTAGTACAAAATATTGCTAAGTTACGCTATTTTGCTTTTGTTTTGTCTGTGTAGTTATTAGTGCTGTTAGTACTAATTAGCAACAATTAATTCTCTCATGAGTTTAGTGCAAGTACTCAAGCAGCTAACATTTCTCACTATGATAACCAGTGTTTATTATAGCAAAAACAATATAGTGGCTTAACCTGTAGAAGCAGTCATATGATAGTTGTGAAAATGTTCTATCATTTCTGTTTCTAACTCTTAATAGACTCTTTGCCCTGATTCCCAAAACATTTCAAGCTGTATTTTCTCATGTGAAAAAAAAACTATTATTTTGTCCTCCAGTTCAATTCCTCTTGGGAATCAGTGCAAATGGTCTATACCAACATAACAACATTGGAGTAAGCAGACTTTGAAACCCACAACTTTAATATCTAACACTACTAGTTTCATTGCATTGTTTTATATTGATTTGTGTTCAGGTCAAATGACATCATTATGACAAAAGAGGCAAAATCTGATTTCTTTCATAAAAACTAGCTTATAATTTATATATATTAAGCCTTAATTGCCTACAAAATATTCTAAAAACAGTACCATATAAGCTTAAGCTTATATACCTCATGCAAATCTAATGTTTTACATACCAAAGACGCGAAGTTTAAGAAAATATAAGCTTAGACAATAGAAATCTTCAAAAACGTTTCAGAAACTGTTTTTGCTGTTTACTTGATGATCCTCACACGAAAACATGGCTGTTGACACATAAGCTCAATCTTTTTATATCAGCTTAGCTTTCCTTCTCAGGACAATCCATATCAGCTTCCATAAGCAAGCTTTTTTCTGAATTCAAACACTTCTTCTGACCATCGTCGAGACTCAAAAGCATTTGTTACTACTTCTTTGATTGATAAAAAAACTTGGAAGGTGTCTTTGGCACAGCGTACGTCTTTCTCGTCCTCTGGTTGACTTTTTCAACATCCACAAGAAATCCGCCATTTTGTTCGTTACCAGTCCTCCTTTCAAGCTTTCAAGTATACGTACACTTCCCGTAAAAGTCTCAAGAGGTTTCGAATCCCGCGAGTATAACTATGGCGGAAAGAGTGTTACTAGTAAAAGAGGTTTCAAATTAGGACCTTTTGATTTCGAAACCGTAGGGAGAATCTTCCTATCGGCAATGCAGCTAGTGATCCACTCCATCGAAACTGATACAGTTTGATCTGGAAGTCCGGGCAATTTCATGCTCTGCAAGCCCTCTTTAAAGGTCACGTCACCCCATTTATAATTCCATTATAAATAAGGTGTAAGTACAACTCCCAATATTAGGGAGTAATACATCATCTTTATTCAGGTGAATTTACAGTCAAAGCATATGTTTCGCAGATATATTTATAATATATATTAAGCCAACTGAGAATTCTTCATTATACATTTTTACAATAAATAACTCAGTTTCATGCGATTGAACCGTTACTTTGTCTTTAATGTTATGCCTGAAGGACTTATAGTGGGAAAAGCAGCTCATACAAATCTTTGGGTACAACTTAATCTGAATTATCGAGGCAAGTTGCCTCAAGAACTATTAAGAGAAAAACAGCTCTTAAACCTGATCGGTTCAAGAATTAAGAAAACAAAGTTCTGCCGGTAACAAGAAAAGACTATGAAGAGATAGAAAACGAGCGCGCGTGCTGTGTTGAGTTACACAAGCACGCGGGAAATTGCGTGAGTCCGAGAGAAATGCTAGTCTCGGCACTTCTCGAGGGCTCACGCAATTTCCCTCGTGCTTGTAAGACTCAACACAGCACGCGCGCTCGTTTTCTATCTCTTTTATAAAATAACTAACATACAACTAACATATAACTATTAAAGAAATAATAAACCATCGTTTGCGTTGCTGACGTCATTTCCTCACGATCTATGTTGAGTTATATAAAACGGTAATTGACCAATCAGAGCGCGCGTTATATCTTAGTTATTTTATAAAAAGTTTTGTATAGCTGTTTTCATTCTGTGGACTGTTATTTTCTTTAAAATTCTCATATTCTCTAGGCAAGTTGCCTCGAGAAAAGAAAAGCAGTTCTTACAGCTGTTTGGGTAGCTGACGTTAAAGGTGTAATATGCTGCTACCAGCAAACAGGCTGCCTCTGTTAGGCCTCTTGTTCGAAGCGGCCCACAAAGTATCTCGCCCTCCATACATATGTATATGGGCTCGAGTTCAAGAAGTTTCGGTCCAGATCCAATTATTCTCGGAGCCCCAGTTGATCCTATTTCCTCGTCCAAATCTCCCTCTGCAGGCTGTACATAAAATAAAAGAATAAAAAGAAAAGCATTATGCGACATATAAGATAACATATAAGGATAGCTTGAATTGAAAATATGTTACTATTATGTTTTGCGCGAGCGCGTACGCGTCTCTGCAGTTTAAGGTGGCTTGGAGTTTTCTCGGCACATTACTTTTCAACTTCAAATCGTAAAAGTGATTCATTTGGAGGAAAATTCTCAGTGTTTAAAAAGAAAAAGAAAATTTTCGAATGAGAATGTTCTTACTGAAATGATCATAAGAATTAACACAAAACCCCTACGAAGTATAAGTGCGTTTGCTTTATTGCCCACTTTCTCTATTTTTTTATCCTAAGTTTTTATATCTGGCTTAGTATCTTGAGTATTTTGCCGCAAGGTTCAGTAAATTTGGAGACATTTCTGTGAGAGCATTTTTGATAATTTCTGTTAGAGATATCGGGGGAATGTCTATTTTACCACCATACGATACGCTTGTTAGAGCTAGTTGACAAATGTTCACTCGTATCTGTTTCAAGTTTAATTCGTGGATCAAGTTCAAACTGGTTCAAGCTAGTACAAGGTTCGCTAAAATGTAACAATAATTCCTAAATTAGCCTACATTTTTGGGGAAATATTTACACTTAAACAGTATATATGTTTAGAATTTATTGTACTTACATCTGGTGGCGAATCACGCATCTAAGTTAGTCTTCATGGCACTTAAACAAAGTATTATCGAGCCACCTCAAATAAAACAAATATAATAGAGGCAACCAAGCTCAAATATAGTTTTGTTTTTTCTCCCCGGTATCCTATGTAACCATACACGCTATGACTGGCTAATGAGAAGTTCGGTTTTCACTGTATGCGCGGTCCAGTGTATCCAACTGCTAGAACGCTCGATGTCGGCGTAATAATAATAGTAAAAGCTGCGCCCTCTTGAAAACGGAGTAATGCGGTCCTGATTAATATACTAACATCAATCACCTTTATGAAGTCACTTGGGGACTTGCCCTTCAAGATCTTTGGCAAGAGGACGATGTATGTCTGTCCAATTTCTATATGTTGTAAGAAAAGTAATTAGAATACTGAAAACACAAACAAACAAGACAAACTTCGAACGACAACCTCGTACCTTTTTCCTTAGACAGGAACTTTTCCCCGAGCCTGTTGATTCCCGAACGTCGTATATTAATGATTGAAGGGTTTTTGCATATGCAAACACTTTATTTGCCCAAACGTCAGTGAAATTACCCTTGAACGTTGCGAAAGGATCTTCTTTTGATGAATCTTTCTTTAAAAGAATTCGCGTGAATTCATTTCTTATCTGTGAACAACGATAATAAATGAGTTAATGGATGGATGGATGGATGATATGATATGACATGACATGACATGACATGACATGATATGATGATATGATAACAACTTTATTTAGACACGAAAGCTCTATCACACTTAAGTACAATGATATAAAAAGTCTCATACAAAAGAACTTAGCTTTGGTCTACCTAGAGGCCGTGTAGAATATAACAGTAAAAATATAAATACTATTTACACATTATATTGTAATATGCTAAACTATCATTACGAAAGAGAAAAAAACAGATTTTAAATATTTAATTAGATAAAATCAATTCTTATAGCTATTGATGCAGAGATCATACTGTTTAATTCTCTTTTTAAATTTTGAAGAGGGAGCGCTCCTCTTTCAAGGAATCAGGTAAGGAGTTCCATAATTTTGCACCAGTGTACGCAAAACTTTTCTTATAGATATCGGTTCTGACCTTGGGAAGTTGGAAATTGTTTACAGAACAGCGTAAAAAGTAAGAATCGGTTCCGAGGTGATTTTGGAATATATCTTTCATATAGGGTGGGGCTAAACCATTAACAATTTTAAACATCGTTACAGCTTTCTGCTGTAATCTGCATTCAGCTAATGGCACCCAACCAAGGTCTTTAAATATATCGTTTGTCCGTACACTGGTGTATGGTTCCCCAGTAATTATGCGCGCAGCACGATTTTGTAATTTCTGTAATTTTTCTGCTAATATTTCATCAAAACCATCCCAAACAAGACAGCAGTAGTTGAAATATGGTTCAACTATTGCCTTGCACAATTTGTTAAGGCAGTCTTTGTTTAGGAAGGGCTTAATTTTCTTAATGATGGATAAATTACATGAAATTTTCTTCTTGATATTTTCGATATGACGGCACCAAGTCAGATTATTATTTATCTGTACTCCAAGACATTTTGTTTCGTTGGTTTTTTTCAAGTTGAGACCATTTATAGACAGAGTTACATCCTCCTCGCGGAAAGCAGATAATCTCTGTCTAGAGCCTATTAACATGAATTCTGACTTAATGACGTTTAAAGTTAGTTTGTTTGCACAAAGCCAAGATGATACATGATCTACATCTATGTCCATCCGCTTTTTTAGGTCAATTGCGTTACCATCAAAGAAGGTCAGACTCGTATCGTCAGCATACAATCTTGCTTTACTAACTGTTAAGCACTTCGGCAAATCATTGATGTACACAAGGAAGAGGATCGGACCTAGGATCGTACCTTGTGAAACACCATACGCTATTGATTTCATATCTGATAAAACACCATTAACAGAACACTGTTGGGATCTATCAGTCAAATACGACCTGAACCATTCTCTTGCACATGAATCAAAACCATAGTAATATAACTTTGTAAGCAGAACATTGTGGTCAACGGTGTCAAAGACTTTTTTAAAATCAAGGAAGATGACACCGTTGACCAATTTTCGATCAATATTAAAAGACCAATGATTGGTGAGATCTAGAAGAGCGGTCAAAGTAGAATGTAATGGTCTAAATCCTGATTGAAGAGAATAGATTAAGTTATTTTCCTTAAGATAAGATTTTAATTGACTACAGATCAAATTTTCAAAATCGCGAGGAATTGTCGCTGTCACAGAAATAGGTCTATAGTTGTTTGAGTCATTATGATCTCCAGACTTAAAAATGGGAGTTACCTTAGCAGTTTTCCATTCATTTGGATACACACCGGAATGAACAGAAAGATTAAACAATTCGGATAATGATTCATAAATATATGATGCAGATAACTTAAGAATGTTGTTTGTAATTCCATCGAGACCTGTAGCTTTATAGGTTTTGATGTTTTTTGGATGGATGGATGGATGAGTGGGTGGGTCGGTGGATGGATGGATGGATGGATGTATGCAATTATATATAATTCATATAGAAAGGCTAAAACTTTTAAGCGGGAATGTTAACATGAACCTTCGCTCGTGCCATAAGAATCTTACCTCACTTTGCCACCTAAGTGCAGGGTAATCCTCAAGAATTTCAGTGACAGGTTATTTTGAATATCATTTCTTCGGTAATTGAAAGTTTGGTTCTTCAGATCTTTCACCAGAAGTTTATATTGACTTGATTTCTTTCTCAGTTCTTCCTTTATCTTATTCAGGTGATCTCTTATTATCTCTTCTGTTGTGGTTTCATTATCAGAGCTGGTCGTCTCCCTAATACATGGTGTTTTTTTGTAGGGTGGTGCGGTTTTTTCACAGGCACTTCCCGTCTTCGTTTTTCGAATGTCCTTGAATCTACACTGGATGCTCCGTTCCCATGAGCCCTGTCATTATGCAAATTTGTTTCAGATATGAAAGTATAAAGGAAATTTAAATTGCCCATATCCTTGTTCCATTTATTTTAAGATAGCCATGGAGAAACTCGGATATGCCTTGTGTTCAGTGATAACTTGCTTCCCAGGTGCTGGTATATATTCACCGCACCGCGAAAGGTAAATATTTCCCATATTCACTGAGCCTGATCGAGATGAATAATTGTTTTAGTATAACTTTAGACTTGAATATCAGAGATTACAAAGCTATTCCTTATCTTTTGTCTGAAATTACCGGTAAGTCTATTCCCGAGGTTTCTGATATGCAAAGGGCCGAGTGGATGTTTTGTCGGCTGGATAAGGATATTCCTTATTACCCTGACGTAATCTACGAAATATTTCACGAAATAGACCCCAACCACCCCCTATTAGAATGGATTCCGAGAAGATGAAATGTGCAGTCGAAATCCCCCTACGTTCTTTTCAAAGCAGATGTCTACTGAGCGAGTTTTCTTCGTAGCTCCTCCTTTGCCTCCTGGTAGATCTTTTTGCGAGATTCCTCGGAAAGATCTTTCACGATGGTTGTTTTATTACCCGACTTTAGCTCCCCGTATTTCTTTTCCTCCGCGAGGATCAAAGAGAACTCCGTGTCGTCTATGCGGCGGTCCCGCAAAGCCTTGGAGACTAAGTCGGCGATGGTGTTAGCCTTTGCCCTTGCTAGGGCTATGTGAGTGTCGTGCTTGGATATCTTACCGGACAATTGCTTCATAATACCTGTCGTAACAGCGGAAACAATGCCGCAGACGGCTCCAACGCTGGCCAAAGGAACGCCAACGACTATTCCAGGTCCGGTGAGTGAGGTAGCAACGCCAGTGCCTGTTAACGCCACGGACAGGGACCCGGAAGTTATTGCGATTTTATGTAATATGCTTCGGGCTCTAGCATACTTTTTCCTGACCTCCTCATAGTGTTTTGTTTGCCCCTCTAAGTAAGTTAGGATTAAATTTGCTTTATTCAGACGAAAGTTCTCGGCGTTTAATTCGTTAGGTCCCTCTTTAGGTAAATCAGGATAAAGTGGAGGTGCTGAAGGTATAACATCCATTATATATACTAATGTACGACGCTTTTGGAAATAACATAGAGGAGCAGCCACATCACAACAACAGGAATTATGCCAATTGGAGGGCCTTTAGGAAGATGTTTCCGCATGCAGACCCTAGTATGTTCGAAAGAAGATCCGATGGGATTTACTTTAACGGCTCCAGAATGTACAGCAATGCAGACTTGGAACATTCAAAGCTGGAGCAAGTAGGTGATCAGGTGCAGCAATTGACGATTGTACACCCCGTTCATAAAGAAAGGCCACCAAAACCCGAGCATAAAGCACCCAATTTTCCTAGAAACTTATTGTTAACCACGGAAGATTACCCATTTTACGACGCTGAAGGTGGTGTAAACAACTTTGAAAAGCTGGTAACGCACCTGAAGATTTCAGTGGGTAAACAATCATTTAACATAGTAGTAAGAAATATCTATAAGAATACGATGTTGAAGCATACGTCAGGTAAAGAGGCCAGGGAATGGCTAGCAGGGCCCAACATGCGGTATTGGCCGCAGCAGTTAGACTTTGCTATTTGGGCTGCCACTAAAGGTTGTGGTGTTGCCGCGGACATGTTTCACATTCCAATTATGCAGTTTCGCGTTGCCTTTACGGTAAGGAGGTTGTTGAAGGAGCTTAACGCACCCCTTCCAGGAGATGGAGCATTTAATCCAATGAATAACCGATATGACGCCGCTGCTTTAGAAAGGTTAATTAATGAGTTTAAACCGCAGCAAAAAGATTTTCGTTATAAGGAGGGTAAGACGCATGGTCTGGGTATAGTTTACGTTTGGGGTACTAACGATGAGAAGCCGGCCGATTATGGGCATCAGGAATATCCAAGTGATGAGTTAGAGTTTAGCGATATGGGTGGTGATAAGGGCAATAATTCATTAATTACTAGAATTCAAACGAACTACCCCGGCACTTGGGATCCGTTCGTGTTAATGAAAGGAAAAGGTCTAAGAAACCTAGCCAGGATTAACCGCAGCATTGAAGCATTCGTGTACTGCATCCTGGGAGCGCAGGTAAATACCCGCAGCCCTATTGTTGGATCCCAAGGCGCTTCACAGGAAACGCAACAAGAATTCCTAACTCTATTTGAGTCCGCGATAATAGAAAATGATATATCCAAGTCGACGCAAAGATATCAATTAGCGGTGCAGCAGTCTAAAGTGCGACTGGATTACGCTTTGTCGCCTGGTTGTTGGTTAATGCCAAGTAATTTGGTTATTAACACCAATTCCGTTGTGGGTTATAACAACAAGCTGCAGCGAGCTACTAAGGATATGAAGTTTGGGGTGAATGACGTGAACTCTGACATGACCAAGGGCATTACTCACTTCGTAGAGAAACCAAAAAAAGAGGTAGAAAAACCATTAAAAAAGGCGTACGTGCCGCCAAAGAAACCAGTAAAGAAGGTTACCGAGGAATATGACCATGAGTTACTAAAGGCTGGTCTAGTAGTCGCGGGCGTTGGTCTGAGTTATTATATATGGCGATGAACAACCCCTACGTAGCTGGAGTAGATTGTGTCTATACGACTTACACAGGCGAGAAAAAATACACCCTACCATCTTGGGTTGATGTCGCGGGCATGTCCGAGGATCTGAACTACTCGGGAAAGAAGTTAATCCTTTGTAGTATTTGCATTGGCACGAGCAGCCACGCCAACGTCGGCTTTCGCTTCCTGGATGCGAACGGTGTACTGCAGCCTATGAGAAATAAGACGAACAACAGGGAGCCTGCGCATTTCTCCGTAGAGCCCAACCCAACCAGCGCCGAAAATCTATCGGTTTGGACTTTCCACATGGTGGCCGATTGCCATGGGAAGGTAAAGCTACAGATAAGAGTAGACGATACGGGAAAGGTTACGGTAAATAGCATAGAAAATCAAAGGGATACAGCTTATAATCACGCTACCATTAGCACACTTACGGTAATGAGTCTATAGATATATGAACCCACACGCGAAGGAAGAAGGCTTTCATTACTATTTAGGGGAGATTTATTACCAAGGGGATGAGTGGTTTGATACCGGAATTTGGGTAAAGGTTGGGGGTTTAGGATTAGTAATGTGTACCCTTAACGTTAACCTACGTAATAGCTGTAATCTTGGGTTTAGGATAGTAGATGAGACCAACACTCCACTATTTCCATATAGGAAAAAAGTAAATAACAGGCACTCATCACACTTTACGTACGAGGCTTCAAGTAGTAGTAGGGAAAATCAGTCGCCGGTGACTTTTCATATGATAGTTAATTGTCGATACGCGAAGCTTCAACTTCGCCCCAGCGACACCGCAGGAGGTGATAAGTATAAAGGCTTCGTCGTATTTAATTCCGCGACGTTTAAGGGTGACGTGGTGGACGCTGTTTGGAATCATAAGACCATTAGCACCATGAGTGTGTTACCGCTAGTTCCGCATTATCAAGGCGGTGCGAATACTATCTTTACTTATCCCCAGTCGAGAACACCTCGGGCGCCCGACGACGATAAGCCACCAGTAATACACAAGGATAAGATCAACCCTTCATCTTCTTCAGGAGTACCACCCCAATAGCGACGACCAAGATCCAAATGTTATTCCCCACGAACTTCAACAGTTCTCCGCCGGTCTTTAAGGTCAGGCTAAGAACGCTACCAAGCAGCCCAGGAAGACCGGCTGCCATCTTTTTTCCCAAGTCCGTCAGCCCATTGCATAATTTCTTTACGCCCGCGCCTGTAGCCTTAAGTGTGGACAAGATTACCCCTACTACGCTCGAAATAGCGATCGCAAATGCCAGCGGCACGCCATACTTCAAAAGGGCTCTTTTTATCTTTTCCTTGGTGGTAAGCCCCAGCTCCCTTTCCTTACCTTCTATTTGCGTTTGTAATTCCGCAACTCTTTCCTGAAGGGTTTCTACTTCCTTTTGGGCTGCCTCCCTTTCTTCTTCAGGGTGAGTTTGATCTTCGATTATTTCCCGTTGTCGATCTATTTCATACTCCAAGTCTTCGACGGCCTGTTGAAGTTGTCGTATTTGTTCCTCCGCCACTGCCTTGTCCAGCATTACTTGCCTTTCTCTGTCAACAGACTCCATTAATTCTTTTCCTAAGCGCTGTAGTTCTACGTCTTTCCCCGCCGCTTCATTTACCGCAGTCTGTAACCTTTTTACTACACCGCTTTTTTCATCCATCAACTTAGTCAACCTAGCTCTAAAGTCTGCAATTTCAGCGGCATGACTCGTAGTAGTTAGTCTACTTTGTTTCATGAATTCGTCTTCCAATTCTTCTATTCTACTTTGTAGTGCTATGTTATCCTCCTTAAAATCATCAAGGAGCTTAGTGATGCCACCCTCATCTTTGGTTAGCATATCAAGTTGTCGCGTAAGGTCATCGATGGTTATATTATTTTCCTGTATTTCATTCTTAAGTGCTTCCCTTTCAGTCCTTATTTTCTCTAAGTATCTCATTAAGCCTCCAGTCGCGTCGCTATCTTTTGGAAGTTCTTTAAGTTGTTTGCTTTTTTCCTCTTCGACAGTCTCTAATTGTTCGAGTCTTACCCGGTGCTCCTCTTGCAGCTCGATTGCGGATCTGAGGGCAACTTTAGTGACAGGGTTCGAAAGACCTCTACGGAAGGCCCTTTGAGCAGCTTCTGTTTCCTTTTCTGTCAAAGTGCTTAGCATCGTCAAGTTGGGCGTTCCCAGCGCATTTGTGACTCCTTTTGGAAGCTGGTTGTTAAGCAGGTGGGAATTCTTCCTTTGATACAGGTTGTGCCATTTTTCCCTACCCGATTCTCTAACTTGAACTTGCCCTTTGTCTCCTATTTGGATGTCCAAAAGAGCCAGGTTTAGGCTTGGGTATCGCTCCCTTAGGTCCTCGATGAGGTCCGCCATTAAGTCCGACCGCACGCCAAGGGATTCCATTTCTAAGTATTCTGGAATGGGTGTGTGGGGGTTCTTAGACCTAAATTTATCTCTTAAGGAACGCATAGCATCGCGGGCCCTGCTGCCATACTTACTACTTAATTTCTCAAAGAGACTTCGTCCGTCTACGTTGTCATTAGGAAGCAGGGTTTCGTATTCTTCATCATTAATATCAACTTGGCCTTCTTCGGTAAGGGGATCAAAATCCGTTCCTTCTACTTCCATTATATATGATAAGCTCAAAGTTAAATCCCAACGTATTACCTAAGCAGGTTGGCGGACTGAAAGCAGAACGCACCTTTCACCGGGTCACCTTTACGCCCAGCAGCGCTAAACCTGGAGAAACCTTGTACGTAGGCGTGCCCCGTCTAACGGATAACCTAGTATTGGTTCCTGGCACCTTGGCGCTAAGGTTCGACCTAGCGGTGCAGCCAGATACCGCAGACAAGCGCTATACCGTCAATAACGTGGGCAGGAACCTCGTCTCTAAGATGAGAATCAAGTTTGCTGGGGAATCCCTCCTGGACTTGAACAGGTACGATCTGTGCACCACGTATAAGGATCTGTGGCTAACAGCCTTCGACCGTGCACAAAAGATAGAGCAGGGAATTGGAAGCGTTATCCTTCGTAAGCTTCGCAGTGAAACCAACCCAGCGCCTACGGACTCCAGCGGAGCAACCGCAGTAGCAGACGCAACAAGGGTAGTAACTGCGTACGGTAGCAAGTACGTTATCCCTTTGGACTTTGAAGTGATTACGAACCATGGCGTGTATTACCCCAGACAGTTATCCGAGTTACAGTTTGAAGTAACCTTGGCGGACACTACGAACGTCATTGGAGGCATGGACAGCGCAATTAGCGGGACTGTTGATCCTTATTCTATCACCAACTTAGAGCTGCAGTATGAGACCGTGTACAGCGAAGAGCTGGCCCGTAGCGCTGGCATGGAATACAGCTCCGGAAAGGCATTCCTTTACGACCACGTAGTGATGTATAAGACGTTCAGCTTCCTGGATAAGACGGATGAGGTTATCAATCAAAGCATTAACCTCCCCCGAAGAAGTCTCACGGGGTTGATGTTGGTGTTTGCCAAACCCTACGGGGCCGGTAAGCGCGACTCCGAAGCCTTTCATAACCCCAACATTACTAACGTCGGCGTGAATATCAACGGGGTTCCAAACAAGGTCTACTCCCAGGGAATAAAACCTGAAGACGTCTACAGGGAGGCAAAGCGTAAGTTTGGCGACCAAATTAACCCTGAGGACTTCTTTAAGGATAAGTATGCGCTGTGGATTGATATGCGCACCATTAACGACGAAGACCTACATGGTCAGGGTTTACGTTTAGTAAACACGCAGGATGGCATAACATTGGAGATCAAACGCACAAAGAACACCAGTGCCGGCGACAGCGACAAGATAAACTGCTACATCTTCGTCGTCTCAGACGCGCAACTGAGCGTGGAAATGAATCAGCTAAAGAGTGTTGCCTATTGATGGCCATAAAAAATATGCTATATATACAATGCTTCGCGTATTTGAAAACAACGACACCAAACTGCAATGCATAGTGCAAGGCGAAACTTTGTACTTCAAAGCAAAGGAAGTGGCGGCTGCGTTAGGATATGAAAAGCCAAGAAATGCAATCAGGGAGCACGTTTCCGAAAAGTACCAGAAAAGGTTGGATGAGCTAAAGGGGGCCCTAAAACAGGGCGCCCCTGCTAACGCACAGCCAAATTCCGTGTTTATATCCGAACCCGGGTTGTATCAGTTGATATTTAGCTCTAAGATGCCAACGGCAGTAGAGTTTCGTGATTGGGTCTTTGAGGAAGTCCTACCCGCGCTAAGGAAAACAGGTAAATATGAAATAGAAAGGCGCTTTGACGGTCCAAACAAGTTGGTATTCAAAATAGAAAATGAGTTTGACCTGCATAAAAAGGTAGTGGACTACATCCGCAGATTCTACCCCAAAATGCTCATAGCCCCTGGTCTAGGTGAACTGCAGGATTCAGACGGCAAACGTATAAAGTGCTGGCAGAAAGGTTACCAACGCGGTCAACCCGACTTAATGATCTTGAATGCGCACACACATTACCGTGGATTCTGCATAGAGCTAAAGACCCCGAAAGGCAACGGCAGGTTATCTGAGGATCAGCAACTACTCTTACAGAGGTATGAAGAAAACGGCTATAAGGTGCTCGTAAGCAGCGACTACGATGTCATTTGCAGGGAGATCACTGCGTATGCTGAACACCTACAAATTCCCTGCAGGTGGTGCTGTAAGGGCTTTAAAACCTCGGAGACTTTGGCAACACACTTAAAGATATTTCATAGAATATATGGACAAGGATAAATTTAACGAGTTAAAGTTCATACAAACGCACTGGAGGGATTTGGTGGTGGGGGAGATTTATGAGATAAAGAATTACGTGGTCTTTGAAGACTTGGACCGCCTGCGCTTGGTCTTAAAGAATAAAAAAAGAACATACACCCTTTGGGCGCCCGATAGGATAAGGTACGCCATTGAAGGGCAGGATGTTACCTACGTTATGAGTCATGGTAAAAAGGATGGCAGGTGGGTATTTGACGTAGTCAAGTATGAGCCCGAGAGTCCTCTGCATTCGTAAGGACGTCTAATAGGGTCCGCTGCGCTTTAGGATCCGCGGAGCACCAATGCCCCACAAAGGATTCTTTGAGAAATGCACTGCCGCAATGAAGGCAGGTGTATTTTTTCTCCTCACGAATTACGGGGGTAATGCAATCGGCTGGTAGTTCACACGTAATACAGTCCATATATTGAAAGGGCGATTAGGAATCCTCCCAGAAATGCCACAAAGTAGGCTAGCATATACCTTTAAAGGGGGTCCTTATTTTTCTTGTTGATGATACTTAACAAACAACAAGAATGGGATTTGAGACTCTTTGCGCAAACCCCATTCTAAAAGGGTCTCAGAATGTTGAGTATAAGGTTGTTATATTGTTAAGGACGTTTATTTGTCGAGGCAGTTGAAGATATGTTCCTCTTCTCTGATGCAACCACAACGGTCGCACTCTTGCCTCCAATACTCCCTTTTAGTCCACGGAACGCCTTCGGCGCGTTCGAAAGAGGGGAAAGTAGGGACTATCTTCTTATGGTAATCTATGCGATTCCTTAAGTAATCCTCTTTATGCGGGCAGCGACTCATCAAATCCGCACATTGGTAGCAATCCACGCCTTCCAAGTCGTAGCTCCCAAAGAGAAATCGATAGTTGACTTCATGTGTTTTCCGATGCGTCTGTAAACGTTGACGACTGCTTAGTATCTTATTACAGAAACTGCACTGTCTGCTTTGTTCACAGACGCCCCTTTTCAGGTGCTCGGAGGTGTTAGGAAATTCCTTATTACAGCCCTTACAAAGCCCACAAATGCGTTTGTCTTGATGTTGTCGCATCTTTTGAACGGTACTGAATTCTTTACCACAATCCTTACAAACTTTACTAATTGGTTTCTTTGTGCAAACGCCACGACGAACGTGGTATTGTAGTCTTTGCTTGGTGCTGAACACCTTTTTACACGTCGAACAGTTCATTTATACTTAAGTGTACCTTAACCACCATATAACGTATTTTTAACTTTATTGTTAACATTCTGCAGTGTCTTTTAAAACAGGTCTGCAGGAGCATATGCGTGTGTCGTTTAAAAGATGTCTTAGAATGTTAAGTATAAGGTTGTTATATTGTTAAGGATATATGCATGAGTCATTTAAAAGACACCTCAGAATGTTAAGTATAAGGTTGTTATATTGTTAAGGATGTATGCATGAGTCATTTAAAATACACCTTAGAATGTTAAAGATAAGGTTGTTAAATTGTTAAAGATATCTCATATGAGTCGTTTAAAAGACACCTAAGAATGTTGAATAAGGTTGTTAAAGACTATTACTTTTTTAAGAAGATACCTAAGAATAAGGTTATTTCTTTCTTAAGGAAAGTAGTATCTTTAACAATATAACAACCTTATACTCAACATTCTTAGGTGTCTTTTAAACAGCACACGTATATATCTTTAACAATTTAACAACCTTATACTTAACATTCTTAGGTGTCTTTTAAACGACTTACACAATTTACATAGGATATCGCGCATGAGTCATTTAAAAGACACTTCAGAATGTTAAAGATAAGGTTGTTAAATTGTTAAAGATGTATGCATGAGTCATTTATAAGATGTCTTAGAATGTTGAGTATAAGGTTGTTATATTGTTAAGGATGCTGTTTAAAAGAAAAAAAAGATACCTAAAAATGTTGAGTATAAGGTTGTTATATTGTTAAGACTACTATTTTAAGAGATGTCTCAGAATAAGGTTTGTGTAAATCCCATTCTTAATGAAAACAGCACATCTTTAACAATATAACAACCTTATCTTTAACATTCTGAGGTGTCTTCTAAAAGTAGCATGCATACATCTTTAACAATATAACAACCTTATCTTTAACATTCTGAGGTGTCTTTTTTTTCTTAGAAGTAACATCCTTAACAATATAACAACCTTATACTTAACATTCTGAGGTGTCTTCTAAAAGTAGCATGCATACATCTTTAACAATATAACAACCTTATCTTTAACATTCTGAGGTGTCTTCTAAAAGTAGCATGCATATATCCTTAACAATTTAACAACCTTATACTTAACATTCTTAGGTATCTTCTAAAAGTAGCATGCATATATCTTTAACAATTTAACAACCATACACTTAACATTCTGAAGTGTCTTTTAAATGACTCATGCATATATCTTTAACAATTTAACAACCTTATACTCAACATTCTAAGGTATCTTTTAAAGCAGCTCTACAGGGGATATCGCATAAAGTCCTGCACGCTTTCTTTTGCCCAACCGGCCATCGTCAAGAGCGCACCAAACCTTTCCGCGCGCTTCAGGCTGCACATTTCATCGTACAATTCCTGCACGCGCTCCCGCAGCCGATCGATCTCCTCCCTTTGCATTTCTATGGTGTCTCTTTTATCCTTTGCGTCGGTGGCAATCCTTCTTACTGCGTCCACTGGGTCCATCGTATATATAATGGATCCGAACCATATTCCTTGTAATGCTCTGATAGTAGGACCCACCGGCTGCGGAAAGACCCAATTCGTAGTGGAGCAGCTATTAGGACCCTTTAGATACCGTTTCGACTATATCGTGCTGCTTTGTCCCACCTACATGAATAACCGCACCTGGGAAGGCATAGGAGTGAAAGATGATGACGTCTTTGTGGATATCTTAGATCCTAATGAGTTATCCAGCCATTTGAAGTTCTGGCACAAACAATTCCCTAAAGATACGCAGACACTCCTCATACTGGATGACATCGCCTGTGGGGACGACGTAAAAAGACGCACTTCGGAGTTGGTGAAGCTTGCCTTTAGCGGCAGACATGACAATATCAGCGTTTGGTTGCTTTCCCAGCAGCTTACCAGCGTCTCTAAACCCTTTAGGGAAAACATAGGCTCCCTGGTCGTCTTCTACACGCCCAGTCGGAGTGACCTGGAAACCATCTTAAGCGACTACGGCGGTGAGATATCCAAGGAACAGTTACACGAATACATGCGACATTTAAAGACGCACCAACATTCCAAGATGATCTTCTCTTTGAGGTTTCCGTATTCCATTAACATATATGGATATTGAGCAGTTGATAGATGAAGTCCCCACACAGTTAGATGAAAGTAACCTTAAGGAACAACTTAACATCCTGGTGTCATCTGGGAAGTGCAAAGAAATGATAGGCAAGGAACTTACCCATGAACAGGTTAATAAGTTGTCGGAAGAGGAGGTTAAGAAGTTCCATAAGAGGTACGAGGCCGCCCTTGCAAGTAAAACCACGGACGCCGTAGCAGACTCTGCTATCCGACTTGCGACTAAGTTGCTTGGACTTGCGCTGCCCATAGACGACGTGGAGCAACTACGGAAGGACATTAGCGAGGACTATGTCATCGCCCAAGAACTTAAGATAACCTGTGGGTGGTTGTCTTTGAAGTGCGGTAAGTTAATGGCAGTCGCCTCTGCGGCACTTCACGTAGCTCAGCATGTCAACTTGAAGGAACTTACGACGTCTTGGAAGGACTTCAAGAAGGACAGAGAAGTCGAAAAGGTCTTCCAGGCAGCACTTACTGAGGTACCTGATCAAGTCGCCTCAAGTACTTAGTCAAGTCGTTGTCAAGTCATTCTCAAGTACTTACTCAAGTACTTAGTCAAGTCGTTGTCAAGTCGTTGTCAAGTCACCTCAAGTACTTAGTCAAGTCACCTCAAGTACTTAGTCAAGTCGCCGTTAAGTCATTGCCAAGTCGTCATCAAGTTACTTGTCAAGTCCTTCAAGTCCCTTAATATAAGATGAGTGGCACCGAAGAACAACCACCCGTAGAAGATACCAAGATTACTAAGGCTAAATCTCCAGGCAGAGTTGCCGCGGGAAAGAAGCTCGCAGAGATGAATAAAAAGAACAAAGCCAAAAAGGTAGAAGAGAAAGAAGAGGAATCCTTTATTAATCCTGGGTACGTCATCGGCGCGATAGGAATTGCTATAGCAGCAGGCAGCCTTTACTTACAATGGCGGGCTACAAAGCCAAAAGTAAAGTGGGAGGCCGCAACATATCGCGCACCTGTGGAACCGGCTGTTAGAAAAAGTAAGATCCCTGAAATGGAATAACCTTCTCGCTTTGTAATATAATGTCGACCGCGTTGTTGAAAACTGTTGAAGAAGCAGCTATTATTACTTCCATCGTTGCGGGTATTGGTTGGGTAGGTAAGAAAGTGCTCAAAGAAGGCTTTACTGAAGACCCAAGCAAGAGCTTCGCTAATTTTGCTAAGATGACCGCTGCCGTAGGCGGGGCTATCATGCTAAAGGATTACCTACGGAAGGAAAAGTACCTGCCGACGACGTAAGCTTTGCTTGCGTCTAGTATAAATGGCTAGCGTGGTCGTAGGCGGAATTGTTGCAGCTTTAGCATTCACTGGAGCTAATTATGGTGGTCAGTATTTGGATAAATTAGTTAGAGGTGACAAAAGCGGAGAATTAACCGCTGAAAGGAAGAGACACGATTTAGCGCTGGAGAAATATCAGCGAGACGTGGCGGCTTGGAATGAAAAAAGACAAGCTTACAGGGATTGGTTGGACAAGAACTACCAAGACAAAATGCAGGCAGACAAGAACTTCGAAAACACAGACTACGCCTTTAAGCTTTATGCGCAGGCACACCCCGACTTTAGGTTAAGAAAGCCTCAGTTCAAGAATTACTACCAACCGTCTAAGAAACAAAAAGATAGCGAGCTGGTCTTCGTAGGAATCGCAGGGCTGGCAGGAGGCGTAGCTTTGGCGTATCTAATATAATGATCGTCTTTTTGGAAAGCGACAAGAATAACTTTACCACTTATCTGAATCCTCCCATCAAAGCCTGTAAGGTTCGGTTGGTTAGTTGCTCTTTGTACAATTCTTGGTATAATTTAATTAATGGCTTCGTCATCGGAACTTCCGGCACCAAACCAAAAATACCAGATTCCCATTACACCCCCATAACACTGGCTAAGGAGCTAGCAAAGCATAGATATACTCTTACCACAGGATTACCCCATGAAATGACATTAAAGAAAAATAATGGGAGCGCTAATTTAAACGACAGTTCATTGGTAGAACTCCTGGGCCTTACTAGTACCACGATCAATGGTCAACTTGACGTAAAATGGAAAGTCGCATCCTCTTACGAAGTCTATTGCGACTTGGTCCATAGTTACAACAATGGAAAAAAGTCTTCTCTTATGTCCAAGTTTCTGCCCAAAGGTAATCCATTTGACCCAGTAGAATACACTCCCATTTCTTTAAGCTATGACTTGTCTAATTTGGTAGAAAGCATAAACATCACCATTAAGGTGGACGGAAAGACAGTGGACTTCAACGGACGCAATATCAATCTTGTTTTGGAATTCATATAATGGGCCGCGTAGAGGACAAACTCAAAAGGATTTACTATGGACCTGAAGGCTATTGGAAAGGAGCGTCAGCTATCAAGAAACTCGCGACCGCGGCCAGGGTATCAGAAGAAACGGCTAAGAACTGGTTAAGAAAACAAACCCTCTGGCAGGTTTATCTTCCCGTGCCCAAGTACATTCCCAGGCCCAGCTTCACCGTAAATACCCCCAATGAAGTTCATCAGGCGGATTTGCTTTTCTTACCGCACGACACGGTGAGAAGAAAGACCTATAGGTACGCTTTGACCGTAGTTGATATCGCAAGCAGATACAAGGACGCCGAACCCATAACCAGCAAGGATTCTGGGGAAGTCGCAGAAGCCCTAGGTAAGATTTATAAGCGCGTCTTGAAATGGCCCAAGCTGCTGCAAGTGGATGCGGGGACAGAGTTCATGGGCGTGGTTACCAAAACCCTGAAAGACCACGACACTAAAATTAGGAGAGCCGAAGCTGAGTACCACAGGGGTCAGAGCATCGTCGAAAGATTTAATAAGACCTTGGCCGAGCGTCTCTTTGGATACCAGTATTGGAAAGAGCTGGAAGATCCCTCCAAACGCAACAGGGAATGGACACAGCGGCTCCCCCAGGTCGTCGCGGCTTTGAACAACGAGTCGGCCAGGGCTACGGGAATGAAACCCAAGGATGCCATAAAAAAGAAACACGTGGAGCACAAGTCCTACGTCAGAAGTTCAAGGGCGGTCGGACTGAAGGAAAAAAAGCTCCCCCGCGACATAGTGGTCCGATACCTTTATCAGCCGGGGGAACTCGAAGGTGGCAGTAAGAGAGCCACAGATCCTAACTGGTCTTTGGAAACGTATGAGATTTCAAAGTCCGTCACCAAGGAAGGGCAGCCCGTGTTGTATTACCTAGATGGCCCAAGTCGTGGATTCGTCATGGAAGAGCTGCTCATAGTCCCCAAAGACTCAGAGTAGTGCTGCTCCGCGCGCCCGATTGCACTCTAGGCATGTCAACCTTACATTGCCTCTGCAATGGCCGCGTTTATTATTTATGCGATCCACGGAGAACTGTTGATCGTCATTCGGGTCAAACCTCCATAGTAGAGGTATGTTACACTTGGCACACCGTGCCCCTTTCTTATAGACGTCGTCCACGCATAGGTCGAACGTCATATTTTTTTCTTCGTCTTGCCGCTTGTAGCGAAGGAGTTTCTTAGCAATGTTCTCTTTGGCTATGTCTTCTGGCGTCTTATCGTAACGCAGTTGCGGCCCCCAGGCTCTTTTCAACTGTTTGGCATACTCCACACGACTTACGGCGGTGTAGATAAGGTTGCTCCAACACAGCCGCTGGTCTATGATCCATAAGGTTTCTTTTATGGTAAGCCCTTGTGCGCTGTGGACTGTCATGCAGTAACCCAAGCGCCAATCTGGATGGGAGGTAATTCTTTCCACCTTTTCTATGGGCACCCACGCTTTATCGTGCGTTACTGCGTTCTGCAGTTGGATGTCGGTACCAGGTACCCAGACGTCTCTTTTTTGCATACGGGTGTCGTGGGGTTTGTAGCAAACAGGTACGGGATGCGTAGGGAAGCGCTCTTGGTGTATATTTAGCAAATCCTTTTGTATGCGAGACTGTGCTGCGCGTTTGCTGCTCAGCACCAGATCCTTTGGATGCCAGGCGTATAGAAAGTCTTCGTAAGACTTCGCTCGTACGCGTTTGCGCAGCGTTTTGCATTGCTCGGCATCACTAAGGCCCCTTAATTCCGCTTTTAGGTTTCTTACTTGATCCTTACTGCGGTAGACGATCTCCGGCGAATATTACTTGACACTTTCCACGGAGGAATTCTACGAATTCTTTGAGGATTTCCAAAGGTACGGTGCAAATCTCATCCCAAAGTATCACCGGAGGTATGTCGTGGATAGCTTCAGGTACCCACTTTTGACCATTCCAACGGCAGAAGCTGTGGTAGGTCTGCGCGTCGTGGCCCTGACTGCATAGTTCCCTTTCCAAACGGTGCGTTGGAGTTAGCACTTTTATCTTAGGAAAGAGTTCTAACACACGCGTAGTCTTACCGCTGCCTCCCGTACCATACAGATAAGAGAAGCGTTGGTAAGAAATGGGGTCCTTTACGGTTGGCATGGGCCTCATTGTGGGCATTACCACGCCCCAAGTATTTTCGCCGCGATATTCCACGCGTGCTCTCCATGCTTTTATCTCCTCATCTTTAACGCGCCATTGACCACTTTCCGCCAACTCATCTTCGGTGTAGAATTCCTTCATCTTCTCTAACACTTCAGGCTTTACGTACAAGGAATCCGTGGCTACGCGCGGGATGTCCTCTTTGTCAAACCGCAGGAGCATCGCGAGAAGGTTAATATGCGCGTAGGCTAACATGCTGGCACGCAGATGATAATACTGCGGTCGATGGTCTTGGTAGTCACACAAAGCATTCCATTTGTGTAGTTTATCATCTACGAGGTAATCCCATTTCTCCACAGACACCATCGTTCCTTGATCGTGGGCACGCTTGATGAGGAAGCTTAGCTCACCTTCGTCCGTTATTAGGCGCCGCTGCATATGTTTTTCGCCTTCTTTTGCGCCCTGCGTGAATTTACCTATGACCACACGCGCCGTGGGGTTATGCTCCGGTAACCATTGCGTAAAGGCGCTGTGACAAAGTATGGCTTCATGCGCTGTGTATTTTAAAAGTTTGCGCTCTTCAAAGAACTTCAATAGGGGTATAGGTATCCATTCTTTCTCCTGCAGGTGCTTCCCGTACCACGCATAGATTATTGGATGTAAGTCTTTTGTAAATTTCCAGCTGGTTAACCTTACGAACCCCGTTGCTGGGGCGTCGTAGTGACCATCCAACGCAACACGAAAGAACTGTGAATCTGGATGTCCGTAACGGTCGTAATTTTCCTTACAATCTCCTAGGCCTTTGAAGCTTGCGGGGTAACAATGTTTCATATCCAGCGACACGTATTCGTCTTCGTCGTACTCCATGTTCCACAGACCACCGTGACCATGCTCTACACAGGCTTTGGCTATGTCTCCGAACTCCTCCGGTGTGGATTTCCACCCGTTTCTCTTTTTGGCCGCCAAGAAGTCCAAGCTGCGGGAGCTGAGGACCTCGTCTGAGAAGTCCTCACCAAGGGATTCACATGCACTTCGTATGCGCAGGTGTTCCATTTCCGGTCGGTATAAAGTACCATCTTGGGTCATAAACTGACTTCCCTCCGCGTCCATTAACCATATGGAATTCTCATGAACTAATTCTGTCAATGGTGACTTCTTGTAAACGCGCGTCTCCTTCTTCTTAGGGAACCTTAACTCCCTCCACGCATGTGCGTTGTGCTGGTAAATTACGATAGGAGCACCCGGCCCCCATACTTGTGCGTCCCAGAGTAGATAAAACCGTCGGTGATATCCTTGACGTGTATGCGCCTTTCTAACGCGGTTTCCAACTTCTTGATGTTTTCGATGGTTCCTCCGGTTTTACGAGTAGCATGCTCCCATTTTCTGATGGCTTCTCTTCTCTTTAAGGTTAATTTACCACCGCGGGAGGAATCTTCGAAGAACTCTCTAACCAGCTTCCCTACGCAGTTACCTGGATGGCGCATTGGTTTTAACTTTTTAACATCCGGCGTCTTTATCTTGTACGCACCGTAAATAACCACGGTAACCGGGTAAGCAACTTCGTAAAACAGCATGTCGATGCCCATCAGCGCCCCAGGACGCGTGTCCTTGTTTAAAACGAACAGGTCCTTCCTGCCAGACGCCCGTATTGGATTCCTGCCCTTTTCTATTATCCACTCGCCGTCTAAATACTTTATAAACGTCAACTCCAAACGGTAGTCGCCTTCGGGCATCAAATTGATTATCCTTTCTGCTCTTTCCTCGTCCATCGTCTCGTCTGTATCTCCCTCCATAAATGTCGTGAAGGCAAAGTCGGCGTCTAAGCGGTCCAGCACCTGAGTTCTGAGCTTGCGCACAGTTTTATTTCTAATGCTTTTGATGGTATCCATCTATATATAAAGGATATTTTAACCTCCGTTTGCGGTACCCAACGCAGCAGCAGTAAGGACACACCGCGGGAAATCCCGTAAATCTGCTGTACCCGCTTGCTTAATTCCGCGGGTTAAACCCGCAAATATACGGCATCGATCGCGAGTCCCCCTTACTGCTGCTCAACTGAGGCACGAAGTTATTATCCACACAGAGGAGACTGAGTAACCCTCCTTTCAATGTCAAACACCCATCTGCCGTTCTGCTTACCATGTGAACGCAGATGGGTAAATTCTTCGCCTTGAATTACGTACCGCACGCGATCAGGCGCCCACAGGGAGTATTCCACGCCTTGCTCGTCTTTCAGAAGCAGCCGCAGACGGTTGATATCTTCAAAGACGACGTAATTTTTTATTTCATATGCTTTGCCTTCCGTAAGTTCCTTCCAATGCGTTTGAACGATCATATATCCTATAAAATTTCCTTAAGTGCGTATCTAAAGTCTCCGTAGACTTGAAGCGCTTGCGACACCATCTGCATGGAATGCGCAGCCCTTGTGCGTAATCCGCAATGGTGCGGCAGACGACGTCGTAGTCGTTGCTGATTAACACCTTATAGCCGTTCTCCTCATATCGTTGTAAGAGTGAATGTTGATCTGCGGATAATACCCCGTTGCCTTTTGGTGTCTTTAGCTCCAAGCAGAGACCACGGTATCGGATATGCGCATTCAAGATAAGAAGGTCGGGTTGACCTCTTTGGTACCCTTTCTGCCAACACTTTACACGCCTGCCATCCGAGTCCTGCAGTTCGCCTAGGCCAGGGGTCACGAGCATTTGGGGGTAAAACCTGCGGATATAATTGACGACTTTCTTATGTAGATCGAACTCGTCTTCTATCTTAAAGACCAACTTTTTTGCGGTGTTGAACCGACGGTCTATCTCATATTTGCCAGACTTCCTTAAGGTAGGAAGCACCTTTTCAAAGACCCAATCGCGGAACTCCAAGGCTTTGGGTAATTTGGAGCTGAATATCAACTCATACAGACCAGCCTCTGAGATAAACACGGAATGTGGATGGATAGTAGAAGAGCGGTGATTTGGAGCCCCTTTCATGTCGACCCACCTTTCCTTGTATTTATCGGAGACGTGATCCCTAATTGCGTCCCTGGAACGTTCATAACCTAACGCGGCTGCCACTTCCTTCGCTTTGAAGTATAGTTTGTCGCCTTGCGTAATGCATTGCAGTTTGGTATCTTGGTGTTCGAATACGCGTAACATCGTATATCATGCAAATATTTTAACTCTCTTTTAGGATGACTGAGGAACGAAGTTATCAATACGCCACGCTTTTCAATTGGTTCATTTCTACGCTCAGTTGCGCGTCAGACACCACGAAGACGTAGCAGTTTATCTTATCGCCGTCGCCCGCGGAAGCATTCTTTGTGCGCTTGATCTCCAAAGTGATGCCGTCTTGAGTGTTGACCAGCCGCAGACCCTGACCGTGCATGGTTTCGTCGTTGGTGGTGCGCATGTCGATCCATAACGCGTACTTATCATTAAAGAATTCCTCAGGGCTAATTTGGTCACCAAACTTGCGCATTGCCTCCCTGTACACGTCTGCAGGCTTTATTCCTTGGGAGTAGACCTTGTTAGGTACTCCGTTTACGTTTACCCCCACGTTAGTAATGTTGGGGTTGTGAAAGGCTTCGGAGTTGCGCTTACCGGCCTCGTAGGGTTTGGCAAACACCAACATCAACCCCGTGAGACTTCTTCGGGGGAGGTTAATGCTTTGGTTGATAACCTCGTCCGTTTTATCCAGGAAGCTAAAAGTCTTGTACATTACCACGTGGTCGTAAAGGAATGCCTTACCCGAGCTGTATTCCATGCCGGCGCTACGGGCCAGCTCTTCGCTGTATACCGTCTCATACTGCAGCTCTAAGTTGGTAACGGAGTAGGGATGAATACTTCCAGTAAGTGCCGCCTGTGATGTGTCCATCTGTAGGATGTTTGTGGTATCTGCTAGGGTCACTTCAAACTGTAACTCAGATAGCTGCCTTGGGTAGTATGCACCGTGATTCGTAATCACTTCGAAGTCTAGTGGTATGACATACTTAATACTATAAGCGGTCTTTACCCTCGTCGCGTCTGCTACTGCGGTTGCTCCGCTGGAGTCGGTAGGCTGCGTCTTAGTATCACTGCGGACCTTACGAAGAATAACGCACCCAATTCCCTGCTCTACTTTTTGTGCGCGGTCAAAGACCGTTAGCCATAAGGCCTTATACGTGGTGTACAAATCGTATCTATTCAAATCCAAAAGGGACCCCCCGGCGAACTTAATTCTCATCTTAGAGACTAAGTTACGACCTGCATTGTTTACGGTGTAAGTTTCTAATTTCGTGCTTGGCTGTATTGCTAGGTCAAACCTTAAAGCCAAGGTGCCAGGTACTAAGACTAGGTTATCCGTTAGACGGGGCACGCCTACGTACAAGGTTTCTCCTGGCTTTGCGCTGCTGGGCGTGAATGTGACCCGGTGAAAGGTGCGTTCTGCCTTTAGTCCGCCAACCTGCTTAGGTAATACGTTGGGGTTTAACTTTGAGCTTATCATATATAATGGAAGTAGAAGGAACGGATTTTGACCCCCTTACCGAAGAAGGTCAAGTCGATATTAACGATGAAGAATTCGATGCATGGACCCAAGGCGCGGAAACCGACCCCCTAATCTACGACGCAGCGTTATATAACAAATATGGTAGTAGGTGGAAAGCATTCAAAACGGCCTTGAATCGCATGTGGCAATCAAAGAACCGCGGCAGCCCCGTCCCTGAGTACTGATAACTTCAAAACATAGACGAGCAGGAAGCAACCGCGCGGGAAACCGTGGAGTGGGCAACGCAAGAGCTACGGATACGCTACCCCAATTTTGAGGCCGACGACATTAAGCTCACAGAACGCGGAAACAAAGTTATCATAAGCGTTCAAGACATGAGATATCCCGACGCTAACCGTTGGACCAAACCACAAGTCCTCTTCGATGATAGTGGCTCAGTCAAGGTTAACGTGGCAAGATTAAGGGGCTTCCAAGTGGCTACCCGTAGTGCGTTAGAAAGATTGGAAACCCTGAATGAAAGGGTCGCGTTAGAGAAACGCGCCGAGGGGCTACAAAGAAAGTTAGACGAAAAGGAGGCAGAATACCAAAGACAAAGACAACGCGCCGAGGAGCTACAAAGAACGTTAGACCAAAAGCAGCCAACCAATGAAAACGCGCTGCAATTCAAGCGAGAAGCTGAAACGACCTTAGACGAAAGAAACCAAGCCCGACGCGCCTTCAACCTTGCCCTGCGGGACCTGAATATGAGCAAGGAAGAAGCCAAGAACTTGCGTGTCATCATAGCTGGCTCTTTGGAGGAACGCCGGCAGTTGGTTGCCGAAATCAACACCAAAGAAGAGCAAATCAGGCAAATGAGCCAGGCCATCGAAGACCTAGAAAAAAACAGCCGAGAAGCGAGAAATAATCGACGACCTAACCAAGCCCGAAGAAGAAAGGGAAGCCGCCCAGACCGCCCTAGAGGATTTACTAGAGCGCAAAGCTGAATTAGAAGCCAAAGTCCAATCCTTAGAACGAAAATTGGGCATTACCACCAAGGAAAAGGTAAAAGGAGCCCTGTTGAAGCATGGTATTCCGTTAGCATTTGCGGTCGCTATTAGCACCGTAGTAGGAGTAATCTTGTCCGCGCTTAAGGCTACAGGCGCGGGCGTAAAGGGGTTAGGCAAGGGCTTGACGGACTTAGGGAAAAAGATGGCAGCCGGTCTTCCTGGGCTGCTCGGTAGCGTGATTGGCCTGGCACTTAGGGCCGGCGGAGAACTGTTAAAGTTCGTGGGGAATAACATCTGGATATTGGTAGTAGCTATTGGGGTGGCCCTCCTGAAGAAGATGCGGGGTTAATCTTGTCCTCGTGTATTACTGGGGGCTTATTGTCGTCGGGCGCCCGAGGCGTCCTCGACTTGGGATAAGTAAAGACGGTGTTAGCGCCGCCTTGATAATTTGGTATCAAGGGCAGGACGCTCATGGTGCTAATGGTCTTATGATTCCAAATAGCATCCGTCGAAGGGTGAACGGTCGGGGCGGCATTTATTCGTATGCGGCCTCGTCGTGCCATGGTTTTACCCCCATCGCTGGGGCGAACTTGAAGCTTCGCATATTGACAATTAGCTATCATATGGAAAGTTACCGGCGTCATGTCTTCCGTTTGCGGAGGAACGGGCTCCGACGAAAAATGAGCCGGATACCTATTATTACTTTTTACCCTGTATGGCGGCAATGGGTGGTCATTCTCATCAACGATTCTAAAGCCGACATTGCATGAGTACCCCGTCGAAATGCAAATAGTGCACATGATTAATCCCAGGCCTCCAACCTCCACCCACAATCCGGCGTCTTGCCACTTGTCGCCCACGTACTCCTTTTCCTCCAGGTAATGGAGAAACCAATCTTCCTTCGCGTGTGGGTTCATATATTTAAAGGCTCACCACCGTAAGAGTGCTAATGGTAGCGTGATTATAAGGTCGATCTCTTTGGTCATGTATGCTATTTATCGCTACTACGCCCGTGTCGTCTACTCTCATTTGCAGCTTTACCTTCCCATGGCAATCAGCAACCATGTGAAAAGTCCAAACCGAGATGTTTTCGACGCTGCCGGGGTTGGGCTCTACGGAAAAATGCGTAGGCTCCCTGTTGTTTGTCTTATTTCTCATAGGCTGCAGTATGCCATTGTCATCCAGAAACCTGAAGCCGACGTTGGCGTGACTACTCGTGCCAATGCAAATACTACAAAGGATTAACTTCTTCCCTTAGTAGTTCAGGTCTACAGACATCCCCGCGACATCAACCCAAGATGCCTGGGTGTATTTTTTCTCGCCTGTGTAAGTCGTATAGACACAATCTACTCCAGCTACGTAGGGGTTGTTCATCGCCATATATAATAGCTCAGACCAATGCTTGCGGTAGCCAAACCAGCTTTTAGTAAGTTATGGTCATATTCCTCTGGTATCGTAGGCAGGACCTTCTTTCGCTCCTTAACTACGGACGGCTTCGTTTCGTGTGACTTTTTTGAGGAATGCCCTTGGTCATGTCAGAGTTCACATCATTCACTCCAAACTTCATATCCTTAGTAGCTCGTTGAAGTTTGTTGTTATAACCCACAACGGAATTAGTGTTGATAACCAAATTACTTGGCATTAACCAACAACCAGGACTCAAGGCATAATCCAGTCTAACCTTCGATTGCTGCACCGCAAGTTGATACCTCTGAACTGATTTAGAGATCTCATTCTCGATAACAGCGCTTTCGAAGAGGACAAGGAATACTTGTTGCGTTTCCTGTGACGCACCACTGGCATCTACGATGGGGCTGCGAGTGCTAACCTGTGCTCCTAGAATGCAGTAGACAAAGGCTTCTATGCTTCGATTAATCCTTGCGAGATTCCTTAAACCAATGCCCTTTGCGGCAAAGAAAGGCGCCCAAGGATACTTCTCTTTGCTCTGAATGAAGTAGATTAGATTACCCTTTGTTCCACTGCCTCCTAAGTCTGAGAATTCGTAAGAGCTAGGATATCCCATGCCCGGCGTTTCTATGCTGGCACCAACATACGAAGCATAGGTGTAAGTCTCTCCTAAACCATGGGCGGCACCCTCTTTGTTGCGAAAATCAGGGTTGGTAAGCTTAAACTCATTCCTTAATCGCTCCCATGCGACTTTGTCATATTTATTATCCTTTGGGTTAAAAACAGTGTCGCCCGGAAGCGGAACACCCAGCTCCTTTAGTATCCTGCGAATAGTAAAAGCAACATGAAACCTTAGGAAAGGAATATGGAACATATCCGCGGCTATACCACATCCTTTAGTAGCAGCCCAGACAGCAAAGTTTAACTGCTGCGGCCAATACCGCATGTTGGGACCTGATAACCATTCTCTGGATTCTTTCCCTGAGGTATGTTTCATGGCAGTTTCTCTAAAGATGTCTCTGACTTTCGTCTTAAACCTCGCAGGACCCACGGGGATTTCTAAGGAGGTAACCATCTTAGCAAAGTCATCCGCATCTTTGTTGTCGTAAAATGGGTAATTCTCCGTCGTTGTTAGTAGATTGTTTTGGAAGTTTGGTTTCTTTTCTACCGTCTTAAGATGCTTGGCGGTCGCCTTTGGCTTCAAGTCGGCGTTGCTATACATTCTGGATCCGTTGAAGTAAATCCCATCGGGTCTTCGCTCGAACTTACTAGGGTTTGCGTGTGGAAACATCTTCCTAAAGGCCCTCCAGTTCGCATAATCCCGATTGTCATGATGTGGCTGCTCCTCAATATCATTCCCAAAAGCGTCGTACATTAGTATATATAATGGATGTTATAGCATCAGCACCTCCACTTTATCCTGAACTTCCTAAGGAACCTAACGAACTAAACGCTGAGAATTTCAGGCTTAATAAAGCAAATTTAATCCTGGCTTACTTGGAAGGACAAGCAAAACACTACGAAAAAGTTAGGAAGAAATACGTTAGAGCCCGGAGTACGCTACATAAGATTGCGATAACTTCAGGATCCATATCTGTCGTGTTAACGGGCTCCGGCGTTGCTACTTCGCTTGCTGGACCGGGAATAATTGTTGGAGTTCCTTTGGCCGGCGTTGGGGCAGCCTGTGGTATTATTTCGGACGTTGCTACGGGCATTATGAAACAGTTGTCAAGCAAAATATCAAAACACGACACGACAATAGCTCTGTCTATGGCTAAAGTAAATACAATTACCGATCTTGTCTCAAAGGCTTTGCGTGACAGAAAGATGGACGACGTAGAATTCTCGCTTATCTTAGCCGAAGAAGACAAATACGAGAAACTAAAGACGGACATAAGGAATAAAAAAAACAGTCTTAAAAGATCTTCCCGAGGAATCTCGCAAAAAGATCTACCAGGAGGCAAAAGAAGAGCTTCAAAGAAAGCTCGCTCAGTAAACATCTGCTTTGAAAAAAGCAAAACAGGATTTTATTTGCATATTGAACGCCGGCTGTCTGGTTCATATGTAAATTAGTTACACAGCCTCTGGCGTTTTCACAAAATATTACACAGCCTGCATCGTTTTCACAAATGTGAAAAAACTTGTGTAAAATCATCGCCTGGGAATCCATCCTAACAGGGGGTGGTTGGGGTCTATTTTGTAAAATATTTCGTAAATTACGTCAGGGTAATAAGGAATATCCTTATCCAACCGACAAAACATCCACTCGGCTCTTGTCATATCAGAAACCTCGGGAATAGACTTACCGGTAATTTCAGACAAAAGGTAGGGAATAGCTTTGTAATATTTCCCTAGTTTTAATTTTTTCAATGTCTTCCGTAGACTTTGTGGGGTTGGCTCTTCTAAGTGGTCTATGATTTTCTCCTTTACTTCGTTGTCTAAATATACCGGCCGATAACCTTGGATATGACTCATCCAGTCCCTAAAGTATTTTATTCTTTTGTATGGGGTCTTCTTACGACCTCCATTGGCGTAATATTGCTCTCTGGTAGCATTTGGTACGGCATTGCGAATATTCTTACCACACTCGTAACACTGTGCCGACGTGTCATCTTCTATTCGCATTTTCTTACCACAACAAATATACTTATTTGGTTTAGTGGGTTTAAACTTTGGTTTCAGGCACTTTATACAGAAGTCGTAGATAAACTCTTTACATTCATGCATCGTATATAAAACAAATATGTTAACACAGCAGCAGTAAGGAAATCACCGCGTAACATATAACGGGACACGGAAATAACCCACTGTGGAAGATTCAACGGAGAGATGGGTTATTCCCATGTAATTCAGAGGGCATTTCGCGAGTCCCCCTTACTGCTGCTTAGGAGAAGCACCACGTTCTAATACAAAAAAGCTTTGTCCTTGAAAATCGAATTTTTGTGCTTGAAAAGTGCTTGAAAAGTGCTTTAAAAGTCCTTGAATTTCGTAACAAGAAAGTAGCACCAACCCTGTGTGAAATAGATGCCGACAAAGAGCTTGCTACTAAATGTAAATATATTTCTTAAGGCGGTCAAAATTTCATTTTTTTAGTGTAACTTATAAGTATAAGCTTCTTGAGATTTCTAACACAGACGTCCTTTCAACTGAACAATGTTTTACTCGTGTTCTCAGTTTGGTCAAAATCTACAGCCGTGTCAAGTTTGTTTTGATTTTTCTTTCTGATGAGAAAGTGTTCACAAAGAAATTCTGTATAGTTTTACTGTGTATTGCTGATCGACTCAATTCAAAACGCCCTCTTATTTATTTCATCAAAAATATCAATAAATCACAACACAGGGACCCCAAAAGTGTAAATGTCTAACGTTACTTCTCAAGATGCGCAACCTTTCCAGCAATCATATCACATATTTCAATCTCATGCAATATCTACTTTATTTATCAGAATTTTTGGAAGCTTAACCAACTAAATACTCAGTGCGTGTTGATACCAGATCCTCCAGTGTAACCCTGCCACCAGGGTCTTGTTTGCGATACGATTTTAAGACTTACGAAATGAAGTCTTGTTTCGATAGCTTCATGACTCAAAATATACCATATTTTTCCTCTTCCTGATCCTGGCGAATGAAGAGCAAAAATATATCTATTAAGTAGAGGATATTACATGTGCGCGCGG
The DNA here is from genome assembly GCF_029948245.1 of Actinia tenebrosa. Taxonomy (NCBI): domain Eukaryota; kingdom Metazoa; phylum Cnidaria; class Anthozoa; order Actiniaria; family Actiniidae; genus Actinia; species Actinia tenebrosa. The sequence goes on from NW_028292580.1 coordinate 1,177,683, forward strand.
AGATACGAAATATATCTTCAAGTGTTGAAAAGATCTCTCACTCACTGCGCTTACTCGTGAGAGATTTTTAACACGAGAAGATAAATTTCGTATCTCCAAGTGCCCATGTAATATTCTGTTTATTATAAATTTATCCATAAAATCAACTTAATAAGCTTTTTATTATTATAAAAAGTTTTTATTCATAAACTAATAGCTTAACTACAAATGGAAACTATATTTTGACATGTTAAAATAGCATGTTATTTTCACATGTGAAAATATCAGTTTTTCAAAAAGGAGAAATATAGGTATTTTATGGATAATTATATGATAAAAGTATATTTCTTGCAAGAAAAATGCTTATTTTCGAAAATGAAATTGAAAAATACTTGAAAATTTTCGACAAGGAGTCTTTGTTTCGAGGTCGTGAAGCCGACAAAACACAAGACTAAACACTTCGTAGGTCTTCACATGGTATCGCAAAAAATACCATATCAATCTTGGTCCTGAGAATCTATCTTGTGGCTCTTCTTTGGATTTTTTCAATCGCTGCTTTGAGCTTAAGTTGTCTTAGAGACCATACTTGGGTTGCAAATTCTAATTAAATTATATATTTTTTGTTAAGGTTCACTTATTCACCACATGTGTATACTATTCTGTGAGTTGTTAACAGTTTTTTTTAACTCGCCTCATATATTCTATATATTCTATATCGATAAAATTATCTTAAATTCACGTCTTCCTACTCATGATATTCGGTTATACGAAAGATCGATTATCCAGTCCTACCATATTTTAGCAAATCCTGAGTTCATTTGAATCAAATTTTGTGCTAAAATGTTGTAAGATAATCGTGCCCTGAAGAAGATGAGATATAGACGTGTAAGAGAGTCAGGTGTTCCGGAGTATTGTGAAAGACAAAATTGTATTAAAATAGATGTGTTTTTCGAAGAATCGATTGAAACTGAAGCTGTGAGTTGTTTTTATGATTGACAATGAACACTTCGCGTGAAGTAATAAAAATGCATTAAAATTTCAAACAACCTTGAATCTCTTCAAATGACGTTTGTACACGTCTTAGATAAGTTTATAGACTACGAAAAGTTTGGAGCAGAAACACACACGACTTGACTGGCGATGGCTTGGAATTTCTCCTGTGGGCAGTTTAACTTCTGGTACAAGCACAGATATGAATTGTACGAGATAGTAATATTCTCGCAGATCGTAGACTTGTTTTTACTGCTTCCTACGATCATTTACAACTGTGTTATTCTGATCAGCATTTGGCGCAAAGGTTTGTTGCATACGCCTTCAAATGTGTTTTTATTTAACCTTGCAATCTCGGATTTTGGTGTTGCTTTCTTGGCAGAACCTTTTATATTTGCCTGGAAATTCCAAGAGTTCTATGGCATGAATAATCGACTAACATGTTCCTTGGCGTATGCTGCTTGTATCATATCAACTGCTTTTGCTACAATATCTTTCCTAACTATTGCAGCTGCTACCGTTGACCGTTACCTTGCCCTGAAGTTGCATCTAAGATATGTTTCAATAGTGACGAGATTTCGTGTCATGGTTGTTTGTGCGTTGCTATGGGGGATATCTGTTGGTACTGCACATCTCCTTCTGATCAGTCAGTCTGCTTTGAACTACGCATTCACACCAGGCTCACTTCCAATCATTGGGGTTATGGCTTTTTGTTACTTTAAAATATTCTTCATCGTTCAAAAACACCATACCCAGATACATAGTCAGAACAGCAATAACAATGTGGCATCCTTAACTAATATCCTTCGCTTCAAAAAGTCTGTAATTAATCTGTTTTACGTTTTAATTTTGTTTCTAGTATTTTATTCGCCGTACATAATTGTTCTCTTCGTTTATGAATTTCGAGGCTTATCAGTATGGCTCTTCTTCAAGCCTGGATTTTTTCAGTTGTGGCAGCATTTATAAATTCTGCTATTAATCCTCTTGTTTACGTTGGTAACGCACTCTCTAGTAAACACTCAAAAGAAGAGTGTTTACTAGAAAGTGCGTTACACACCACAGGCAACGCATAAGAAACAAAACACCAACGGTTATTGATTTGAATTTAATTGGCTATCAGTTTAACAGCGCCGATCTAATTACAGCGCAGATCTCATTACAGCTTCATGTAATAGGAAACCGATCACAACACAGGAAACCCACAAAGAGCAAAGTTATTTTTTTAAAAGAAGCAAAAAAAATATAGCCGGGTTCCTTGTGCTACATCAGGTCGAGGCTGTAATTGACCCGTGGTTTTGTAACATACAGTAAATGTCATTAACGTTGTTGTTGTTGTTTAGACATTTACACATTTACACATTTAGATTAAAATATATATAACGTGTTTCATTATGCATTCTTTGCCTGGTGTGCGTCAGCCTGAATTTTAAATGTAAAATTAAACTCGTGAATCGAAAATCGCGAGTGCCCCGACCATTTAGAGAGAATTTAAGATGGAGAATGGTATTTCAGCGTTTGTCTTATTCCAGAACGTTCAAGGAAACGTGATATTTCTTTTAGTCTAAAAGTGTAAATGCGTAAATGTCTTTTTTCGGTGGACAACGTTAATGACATTGATTGTATGTTTTCATGTATAAAAACAAATTTCTTGATTCCAAGTTTAGCATTAAAAATGGTCCTTTTTCATAAAAATAACGGAATTGAGACACTGGCCGACATCCAGAGCTTAAAAGTGAACGATCTGAAAGAGATTTTAATGTGCTATTCTGAGTCAACAGATGGATTGCAAGCTAACTTAGTCTTGAAGGTTTTCGCCATATTAATGCGCGAGGTAATTCTAGAATCAAGTACAAAACACCCTTGAAGATGGAAGGAATACATCACAAAATCAAAGCTAATAGGCCTTTTGCAGCTTAGTAATCACGTGCTGATTAATTCACTGAGAGCAAATAAATGAACATCTTTTTTCCCATGGGTGAAATATACTGGTGAGCAAAAAAACTTTCTACAACCTGTTTCGAGAGATCGTAATAAAACTGCATTTCGTAACACACTGGATACACATGTTTTCATTCAGTTCTTTACAAGTAGCTAAAAAGAATCGCCAATTTAATATAAAAACAAAAATTTTGCAGTCCAGTACAGACACGTGACCGTTAGCTGCAAAGGGCCTATTCAAATACGATTCCACCTTGAGACGAATATCAGCACTTGGATGATCATCCGACCTCGGAAAGTTACCAGAGTTAAAAATCTTCCAGCTGTACACATACCTTGTTATACTTTGTTGTGTCCACACGAAGAAAATAAACTATAAAAAGCTGAAATCTTATCAGTTTTTTCCTTCTTTTTTTTTTTTTTTTTAAAGGAAATGTAAAAAGGGTGGAAAGTAAAACTTTTGATAACGAAATATATGTAAATGTGTTCACTCAAGTAAATATAAAAACAAACCTCTTATACTTCACCTTTATAGTTGGCAAAGCAGTTTTCCTAAAGAAAATATATGTTATTTACCGGCCAGGAGGTCCGGATAGGTAAAAACTGTGCCCAAGGTCTTGAATATACGTTTGAAGACTGTTTTCAAGACCGAGGGCACAGTTTTCCCCTATCCGGACCGACTATAGGACGGTAAATAACTTATTTTTTTATTAAAAAAAATTTTTTTTTACTTGTTTATGTAATCGTTTTGTTTTGTTGTTTAGCGGCAAAGGATATCGGACCGCGAGCACGGGCAGATACTGACAAAATACCGCCCGTTCAAACAGCCAATCAGAACGCAAGATTTTTCAGGATCCCGGACCGGAAAAAAATAAAATTTAGTATTTCTAAAAAGACTTCTTTGATTCATCATGTAAGGTTATCATACTGGAAACAAGATGAAAATACAGAGACAAAATCAAGCTTTTGACAAAGCTATTGTTTATTTCGATGGCATGACATGTGAAATCTACAAGTACAGCGAAAGCTTAAACCTTTCACTAATTTCCAGCGTCCTGTTACAGTCTATGGGATATCTTCTTTTCTGAAGTGCTCCGGGCAAACATAAGTAGAATTCGTAACCAGAAAATTATCTTTTCAATGCTTTAATACGTTTAATAACATTAACACATCATCTTTCTCTTTGTTTGGGTTCTTTCGCGGAAGCATAAGAAATGATGGCCTGTTTGGTGGCCGTTTTTAGCATAAAACTTGTTATATTGCAACTGAAAGCAGCGCAGTGCTTAGACTCTTCCACAGTCTCTCGCTCGTCCGTTCCATCTACACGCTTAGAGACTGTAACGAAAGACCGAAAGGACTTATGGGTTCCGAAAACTTGGACCCAGCGTGCTTTGTCCAGTCTCTCTCGTTTCAATATTTTTAAGATGGCGGCGAAAACGAGAGACTGTGGACGAGTATTTGGGTTCCCAAAGCACGCTGGGTCCAAGTTTAAGGGACCCATAAGTCCTTTCGGTCATTGTACCGTTACAGTCTCTAAGCGTGGAGACGGAACGGACGAGCGAGAGACTGTGGAAGAGTCTACGCAGTGCTTACCTTTTCTATTCGTAGAAACAGCAGCTTTGTTGTTAGGTTTGTTTTTATTAGCCATTTCTCAATAAAGAAAGAAAGAAGCACGAAGATTTATATAGTAGCTATGCAAGACAACCAACCACGGGTCAACTACAGCCTCGTCGACCTGATGTAGCAAAATATAATTATTAAAAATGGCGCTGGTAACTGTAAAATGGAGTATTGCCATGTGTTTTTGTACCTAATTTGATTGATAGGTCGTGATTTTGCATTGATTGCTTTATCTGTTAAATTCTGTATAGATTCTTGATCCATGGCACTTAAACTTGAAAATAAAAGCAAGAAAGCGAAAAGCCAGTAATAAATTAGGGCTTAAAGATGCAAAATCTTTCAGTTTGGGCTGGAGATACAAAATCGCCATCTTTCTTCCCCTACCGCGCGCTGACCGCCTTTTTGTAGTTCAGTTGCCCTAGCAACGCTTGCAAAATGTAAACTTTTCTTTTTTGCAAGCCAAAGTGGCTTCATGTTTTGTCTCGTTAGACGAAGAAACAAAAAGAAATCTAAAAAGTTCAAGCGAAAATGTGAACATTAGAGAGAGTATAGGCGTCTCGATAAATGTTTGCCGTAAATGAGTCGCGCAAAGACCACTCAAGTAGTCTCAAATGAGTAAGTCTTACAACTCCACCAGCTGCAGCACAATAGTTACAGTCTGCACTTAATCAGTATCAGTAAAAACGCTAATTTAAACGGCTTCTTTCTTTGGATTCTGATTCAGACTAAGAACTTTGTTCGTAGGAATCTAGTCCGTTAAATCAGGTAACAGCAGTGGAGAGTTTGTTAATCCCCAGATCCTGTTGAAGCTGTAAAACCTGCTGAGCATTGAGCGGCTGAACTGTTGAAGGTTCTGCTGGATCTTCATTCAGCAAATCGTTTTCATTCTTGTTATCGGGACTTGAGGACTTTGCTACTGAACCAACGGTGAGTTTTTCGCCGCTTCGGCGTAAAAAAATTCCTATGGAATATCTCTATGGGATATCCATTGTTTCACATAGCAAATTAGCCAATCAGAGCACGCGTCATATCTTGCCTATGTTATGGCAGTCCTTCGTGTGTTGAGAACATCGTTATTAGGAACTTGGAAGTGGTCTTCAACAAGCTCACAGATAGTTGATGGTGTAGTTGTAAGGAGCTTTTGGCCATTGAATTCTTTGACTTTCAAGCCAATAAACTTATAGGATAAGCCATCTACAAGATCTGTAATGTTATTCCCCCTAAGAGTAACTCTGATAGATCCTGCAATAAAATGAATGTCCACATTACTCAAAATTCCAAAATGAAAATAGTATTAAACTTACCCGCCAACAAGTACAGAAAATAAGCAATGAAAACAACTCCGAAAAACATACCTAAATAGTTTAGGTAATGAGGATCTTAAGCAGTACGTAATATTTCGGTTTATTCAACCAGAATTGACAGGCCTTTTGCAACAAACAGTCACGTGCTGATATATGACTTTGATAACGAATCAATTCAGCTCAAGTTTCCTTGGGGAAGGCTCTGCTGGATGGCAAACAAACTTTAAAATGCTTCGTATCTCGAAATCGAAAATATCTTATAAGGGGAAAAAAGTATTTTTGAAAAAGTTTTGGATAGGACATTAGTAATCCAGCAAAAAATCTTTAAATAAACGAAGTTAAAGTTTTTTTGCCATCCAGTAACAATCACGTGTCAATCTATTGCAAAAGGCCTATTAAGTTGGGGTTAGATGCGCAATGTCTCCAGAAAACGAAGTTCAAGAAAGTACTAGTTTGAGTTCAACGTCAATGTGGGTATGTTTCTAAAATAGTATTACTGTATATCAAAAGAAAATGAAAGGAACTGAAATTTAAAAGAAAAAGAATAGAAAATAGAAAAAAAGGAAAAAACAATTATTAAAAAAGGAAAATCGGAAAAAAAAGAAAAAAGGACAAAAAAGAGAGAAAAAACGAAAAAAAAAACCACAGTTTTCCCAAAAGAAAATAATCAATTATTAAAAACAGAACATCGGAAAAATTGAAAAGAAGGAAAAAATGAAATAAATAAAAATACGAAAAAAGGCGCAGTTTTCACAAAAGATCAATTATTTATTTACAAAATTCATATGGCAGCTCTAGTCCTCCATACATACAGCCCTTTGACTAAACGTTGTCGTTTGATCGGCTTCATCCCTACTCGCCTAGACCGAAAAGGATCATGGGGATAATTGATTCACAGTTAGAGCAGGGGTGGATCCAGGGTTTGGACATGAGTAGTTTACTCTGAATTTATACCCAACCCACCATACCCCTATTAGTTATAAACTGCCTAAAAGGATACATCTACCATAGCATGCTGTCTGCAGTCAAGATCCTTGTACAAATTTATCTCAGTTGAAGAATCTAGCACATCAAAGGACATCATGTGAAAAAAATGACATCAAAAGTATTAGTATGTAAAAGTACAATGCAAAATATATGCTATTAAAGGAAAAGTGGCATGGCAGCAAATTGAATACTTTATGAAAGATAGAGAACATACAGTCACAATATCAGTGTACTAGAATTTACATGTACTAGCAAATTATACAAAATGAATACATTACCTTATTTAGATTGAGGTGTTCCGCTATAGATGAATTCATTGCTGAGTTCAGTTGAGAATATGTAAAGACCATTCAAGCTTAATTAAAACCCAGTGAACAATATTATAGATTTCAGAAAAGAATAAGTTATTCCACCTTGTTCCTGTACTGTTCCCTATCAATTTAAGGATTAAAAATCAGATAATTATTAATCCAGATGGAACATAACTCACAAGTACTCTAAGAACACTGGAGTGGTGGTCCAAAAAATATTATATAAAATATTACTGTAAGATATTCTCCATTCTCATTCGTCTAGGATTTAAAGTAGCAAATAAATCTATTATTTCCTCAAGATGTAAGTCCATGTCTCTGTGGGAATGCATCAGTGCCAGTCCATTCATTCTGTCTTGAGCCATAGTATTTTTTAAGTAGTTCTTAAGATTACGGAGGGTTGAAATGGACCTTTCACAAGAAGCAGATGACATAGGGATAGTTATAAGGATTTGAAGTATGGTATGTATATTAGCATAAGCAACATTGTCAATGTGCTCAAGTGTCCCTTCTAAACTATCAGGGATTTCCTCTCCTAGATCATCTTTCCTCATCCACATTCTCTCCCACAGAATAAGTTCTGCTTGTAAACCTGCATAATTAGGTATATCCTGCCTATAATGTTCACAAAAGGCTAATACATTATCCTTCCAAACAATACCAGTGGCCAGCATAATTGATGGAATAACTGAAAGTGCTCTGTAGCAAACAAACACATCATCTTGAAATCTGTTGTTCAGTTGTTGGACTATATGGTCTAGAAAAACTACAGTTAAATTTGTCCTATAATATTCTTCAGGGTTTCGGGCTGCAGCATTGGCTCTGTGAACTTGTCTCTGAGCTACTCTAGGCATGGTTGGTTGAACTGAAACTTGACCTGCTAAAGTGACAGCTTCCTGGTAGAGTGCATTGTGCCTGGCATCAATGTCAGTTCTCATCTCTGTTAAGACTGACTTTAAAAGTGCAAGTTCATCCTTTGGCTTGAGAAGATCCATTGCTTTCTTTTGTAATTTGACAGTGAGAGGTCGGGTTAAATCTAACATGTGTCTAACAATAACAATAGCAACAATAAATGAAAAAGTTATTGCATTCAGTAAGGTCTGTGCATCATTTCTACTAGGTCGATTCCAGTCCCCAGTTCCAAGATCATTGTTGTTCATTGATATGTCTTCAAGCGTAGCAACAACAGGACGAAGAAGTTCTACAACTCTGTCCATTCCTTCTATTCTTTCGATCCATCTTGTTCGGCATACATTTATCAGAACAGTATGGTTAGCTTGAGGCATTATCTCTTTAACCTTCATGACCAAATACTGCTGTCTCTTTGGTGAATTGTTAAAAAAATCAGAAATTCTTTTAACAGTATCCATCATGTTTCTAACAAGTGGTTGTTGGCATGTGTCAGTAACACACAAATTCAGCCTGTGGTTCATACAGTGAACATAAATTGCTTTGTCAAATTCATTTCTTATAAGTGTTGAAACTCCATTCAAGCAACCTGCCATATTGCCTGCCCCATCATAACACTGGCCTCTGCAGTCGTCCATAGAAAGTCCTAATTCTGCTACTGCTGTAAGTATTTTATCTTTGATGGCAGCTCCAGTTGTTCCCTCATCACAAAGAGAAAACCCAATAAATTCTTCTCTAATTATATTTCTTAAATCAAAAAATCTTATCACTAAAGAAAGATTTTCTTTGTTAGAAATGTCTGCAGCTTCATCTGCCATAACAGAGAAACACTTGCTGTCTCTGATTTCCTTTGACAAACTAGTTAAAATGTAAGAACCTACTGTTTCTATCATCTGATTCTGGATGGTTTTAGAAATGTAAGTTGCATTTCTGGGTGCAGTTTCCAGGTGATTCTGCAGTATTTGATCACCACTCTGCACTCGAAATTCTAGCAGAGCCTGAAAGTTTCCTGATAGACTAGTATTTGTTGGGTCATCATCGCGTTGACCCCGGAGAGCTATGTTGTTTCGCCCACAGAAAATTATCGTTTCAAACAAAGACTTAAGGACCGTCCTATTTCTATCGATTTGCTGTTGAATAATATTATTCAACTGCTGATCTACTGGGACCGCTTGCTGCCTCATTGTTTTCAAAAAGTTATCCATGGCAATTACAGCAAAATTGTGCATCTCACATTTACCGCTGGCGTGTTTTGTAAGTCTCGAAGCCGCTGAAGTCCAACATGTGAGTGGGGACTTCAACAACTTGTCTAATTTATGAGCATTTCTACCAGATTCTACTCCAAACAAAACGCAGGGAAAACAAAATGCGCCATCGAGATATTTAGAGTATGCAAGCCAGGGATATCTTCTAAGCCATTCAAAGACAAACTTACGAGATTTCTTAATGAATTTGAAGAGGATGAATTGATTGCAGAGGAGGAAAAAGGTGAGATGCTATCCATCAGTTTCATTGCCGTCATCGATATTATGTTCTTACGTAAGGCTTCAGAATAAGCACGAGGGAGTACGGCTCTTTTGAGTAATTTTCGGGTTGGGGTTGTGGGTCAGACCTAAAGTTATTTTTTATATATTCTTGCCTACATCATCTAAGGCTGAGTGAAAAGATTTAAGGCACAATTATAGATTTTGGATCCATACCATAGTTGACAAGTTGAAACTTCGGGGTTATAACAATTTCGGGTAATGGCTAGTTGGCACGCAACACTCGTCGGGTATCTTTTCGGGTGTACAAACTGGAGTTTTTCGGCGTTTCCTGGTATCTTTTAGGGTATCAAAGTAAGACTCCTATCGATATCCCTTTTTTGCACTTTAAAATTAGTTTAGCCGCTATAACTGATATCATCAAACGCACAATTTAACAGCCATTTTGTAATTTTTATGCTTGTATTTCCTTTGGGTTAACATTCTCCCGAAATCATTTTCTATATGCTGAGTAGATTTCCTGACTAGTAGAGTTTTGAAGCTTTTTACGAACATATCCAATATTTAATTTGTAGCCCCAATACAACGACTCAACCCGCATTCATCGCACGCGGTGTTATTCATTTAAACGTGGTGTATTCTTGTCCCTATTCTTACAGCTGGAAAGGGAACAGAGAAGAAGGAAAAGAAGAAAAAGAAGAAAGATCAACTAGATGAGCTTATGGCAATGATGCCTACAATGACGGAGGCTGTAGCCAAGGCGGCAAAGGCACATGAAAGAGCCGTTTCAAAGTGGCGAGGGTTGTCGATCTCTGATTAGCGAGTTGGATGACACTATATATTGACGTGTTATTGTTCACAATAAAGTTTTTCTGTTCTCTTTGTTTGCCTGGCGTAATGTCATTTTAAGTGTTCATATTTCCTCACTATTTATTTCTAACATTAGAGTTCACGCACTAAACCCGTGAAACAAATACTAACTTTAAACAATATAAAACTATGATTAAACAAAAGAAAACAAAATATTCAGTATGAATTAGTACTAATTAGCATTATTTATTGTTCACGGGTTTAGTGCGTGCACACTATCATCGATGATAATTTTATTATCCATGATATAATTTGCTAACTGGAGCGTTTATCCGCCAACGGGAGCTGCCTTGATCCCTTGGAACTTTAAACTGAGAAACCTTAGCATAATGCAATTGATCATGACATGTATTAGAACATAAGAACTATACGAACAGCTAAACAACAAAATCGTGAAAGTGCACAAGAAAACCATAATATTTTTATTATTGGTATTTTTCGTCGCTTGGGAAAATAAACATTCAGAAGACACTAATTCCATAGTTTTCTTTCGTGCTTGTTTGTCTTTTCACTTTCTGTGCATGAATGTTCAGGGGATTCAGTAAAATCGTTCTATTGCGGCGCGTGTATGCATAACAATAGATGACTTAAGTGGGTCAAAACCAGACATGAGACAAATGTCCTATACATAAAAGGTCTACTAGCTGCCGCATATGTTATCTAACACGTCTTGAGCTCGCTTTTTTCGATCCCATTGAATATGCTGAAACCATGCCTCGAGCATACGGCAAAGAATTAAACTGGCGAGCAGTTTGGATGACGCAAGTTCTGGGTAATTTACCCGTTATCCTTTTCGGTCTAGGCGCGTAGGGATGATGCGATCGAAGACAACGTTTAGTCAAAGGACTGTATGCCTGTTGCCTTAAGCCTGCCTCGGGCGTGTCCCTCAAAATGTCGATTATAAAAGAAAAATCTACTTGAGTAAAAATGGGGGATAAAAGACGTCAATGTTGAGCAAAACACTGGAATTTATTGATCCATATTGACAGTGAATGAAGGTTTGATGTGATGTGATAGAAGCGGCCATCTTGAATCAAGCTTCACATTCGAAATATGGTATCAAACCTTCTGCCTTTATTTTGGAGCATAGTTATAGTGTTACAGCTATGGATGGTTAGGGATGGTAAAATAAAATAAATCACTTTTATTTAAGTGTCTAGTCGTTCTAGCGCTTTTCCACTAATTGGGGACACTTTTCGCTCTCACGCATTACCACTACATTTAACACACAAACGCTCAACTCACATGTCGATTTTTATGGAGGGAGGAAACATTGAACAAACTCAATTCACATGACGACCACAGGGCTTGAAGCAGCGACTCGACCCGTTGGACTCACAAGGGTGAAAGACAACGCGTTAGCTGCGAACGCCTCCCATTCTACTCGAAAGAAAGGTAAAGGATGGCTAGGGATGGTAATTATATATATATATATATATAAGCATATTGACTCTCTGTGTTCTCTCCAAAGGAAAAAAAGGTTTAACATATTAACAAGAAAAAAGACATGGTAAAGGGTGGCTAGGGATGGTAAAGGTGGCTAGGGATGGTAAAGGATGGCTAGGGAGGGTAAAGGATGGTTAGGGATGGTAAAGGATGGCTAAGGATGACTAGGGACGGTTAGGGATGGCCCCGGGGGGATGGCTAGGGAGGGTAAAGGAAGGTTAGGGATGGTAAAGGGTGGCTAGCGATGGTAAAGGATAGCTAAGGATGGTAAAGGATGTCTAGGGATGGTAAAGGATAGATAGGGATGGCTAGGGATAGCTGGGATGGTAAAAGATGGTTAGGGATGGTAAAAGATGGCTAGGGATGGTAAAGGATGGTTAGGGATGGTAAAGGATGGCTAGGGATGGTAAAGGATGGTTAGGGATGGTAAAGGATGGTTAGAGATGCTACGAATGGTTAAGGATGGCATAACACACTATGAATTTATAATAATAGTGCCACTTCATGAGGTCCTACATGAAGTAGTAAGCGCAATAACTGACTCTTGGTGGTTTGGGTTACCTGTGTATTACTTTATACCACAGGGAGCCCACTGACTAATGGCGGACTACTACAGTGTAAACACCGAAGGTCATTTAGCTACGTCGGCTTTAGTTACTCATTTATTTTTAAATCTACAGACTAAATCTGACTGAAAATACAACTTATCGAGTGTACTACAGCGTTCAACTATGCATCCAGCACTGGCTATTCTCTTGGTTTTCAGTGGTTGTTGCTCGAATGTTGTTTTTCTTGAACTTCTCATCAGGTAAGCTTGATCTTGACTACCAAAACATTCAATGTTTACCCCAAAAACATACACCCGAGATTTTATCTTACACTATGAAATTAACTTTTAAGAGGACATTTTTTTCAATAATGAGCAATAATGGCAAAAAGCGCTAAAAACTAGACTTTGTATGAGTTTTGATCCCAATTTTCGTTGTGGGTTAACACTCAAAACCTTTTGTAAACAGTTAGAAACTGATGTACTATGATAAAATGCCTGTTTGAAGCGGTATTTTCAATTGTACAAAGATGTTTTGTTGCATTTGTGTTAGAATGTTGCTTTGTCAGGCTTTTTTATAGAAAATATATGGGAAATAAGCAAATGAAGGCCTAAACCTCATTTTCGAATAAAATGTTTGCTTTGGGTTAACACTTTGATTCCACTTTCATCGGTCATCTCCACTTCCAAACAAGTTGAACTTTCTCGGAATAACAAGATTTTAGCCTTGTACAACAGCCTTTCTTCACGAAAACAGTTTTTGAAAATACTTATTGAATACGAAAAGAATTCTCTCTTAATGCACAGACTCCTTTGCTAGGTAGTTTAATATTCTCACTAATGTTTCACCCTTTTACTTAATTTTAATAAATTATTATTTCATATGGAATCCTTTTTTCTTACGTGACTTACGCCTTAATTACACGGTAGTTAAATATACTGCCTCAAGTACTTTATTGTCGTTTAAATGTAAATTCATACCAGTGTTTTTAATGCCTTAAGAGCGGCTGTCCGTAAAAATCAGGCATAAGGTGGCAACAGTCAAAAAATCGATTTTGTTCATACTTTGAAGTTAGATACCCTATCATATAACATTAACCCCTGTGCACTTAGTTTTGTAAAATTCTTTTTTGTTCGGAAGAAATTTGAATTTTTATGCAGATAGGCAAATATGCTAATTTGACGACTCTGAAATTGAGGTAAATAACCGATCTCGTGTACGAAATACAATCAATACTTGACCTTTCTAACCTAAAAATCTTCACATATGGTATCTCTATATGCCTCACAATGATTGTCAGACATGTAGCTGTAACGAAGAATTTCTGGAAGAATTATTTGCAAGACACAGTTTTCTTGAGCTTAAAAGTACCCTCAAAACAAGTGAGAATTTTACCATGGCCGATACAACGGAAAGGCGAGATTTTCACTGTATGTGATGTCACGATGATATTTTTCAAGATTGTGGGAAAAAAATCTTAGGTAAATGTGTTTTTAAACTTCTACGATCGATCAAATATGCCTAAATACGTTGTTTCAGAAAGGATCGTTTTTGCATAAATTAGCAAGTAAATGACTGCCAAAATTAAAATAATATTTTTCAAATCTTTTATAAGCCGTTTGAGACATCAATACTTAGCAAATTTGAGTGATTTTTCTGAAGAAAGAGCAGCATTTACTCTACCGCTTCACAAATCATGAATTCTAGGTGTAGTGACGGCCATCTACACAAAACCGAGAAAGCGTTGCGTGACCACTGGCGGCCATGACCATTGGGGATGAAGAGTTCTCCTCAAGAATCTTATTTTTTTACCGGCCCAGCCACTTAAGGACTAAACTTAAATTTCGAAGCCCCTTAAACTATGCTTTCTTTCAAAACAATATCCCACTCTCGTATGCATAACAAATTTATGTAATATAGGAATGCAAACTTTGCTCTTCTCACGAACGCATCAAAAATAATAGATCGGCTCGTGTTATACGCCCTCGTATTGTGTGTGATCCCTGAGGTAACATTTGTCTAGTTTCAAAGGCGGATCCAGGATATTTTTTAGGGGGGTCCAAAAACTACATTCAATCAGTGACGTTACTTTTGAGGTCATACATACCGCTATATTTGTTGTAATCTTCCAGAACGCAAACATAACAACTTGATTTGGCTTTCAATTTATAAACCTACATAAGAGTTATGACTTTCAAAAGAAAATTATCTGTAATATGTCGTATTTTAAAAAAAAGGGAAATAACGAGTTGTAAAGGGGGGTCCGCAGCCCTGGACCCCTCCGTTGGATCCGCCCTTGAGTTACGCGAGTGATTTCGGTATCGGTAAGTTATCACATGAATCCCGCTCAATATATACTCGCGTCATGTATATTGTATTAACTTAGGAAACAAAAACTAATAATGTCGGTATAAATATTTTTTTCTTATAAAACGGCTTTAGTTGAAATGGTTGTTTTTCTTGTGAAAAGATGTGTGCGGACGAGTGGCGTCAATGTAGGATTCTTTTCTTTTCTTATCCTTTTTGCTGGTGTCCACGTGTTGCTCACATCTCTCGTAACAGGGGTTTCGAGAATTTTTTCATCATGTTCTGCACAGCAAGCTCACACACATTATAAACATCCAAGAATATGGGGTGATGTATTAATAGGGCATTCTGTACTTCCTTGCTCATTTTGTCCAGAACCTTTTCTGGAAACTTGTCGTCTTCTTGTGCATCTATTTCGGCGGGGACGACCTTTTTCTTTGGCAATCGTGAAAAAAACCTTATACCACTTGTTTAGATGTGAGGAAACCATCAGGATTTAAAAAAACTGACACCATCAGAATTCTTGGCCTTCCTCAAGGACTTTGAGGAAGGCCAAAATTGCTTTCAGTTCGACCCCGTTGAGCTGCGCCACTCCTGTACTTGCGGTGGTGATAAGCGATGACAGTTTCTTTTTTTTTTTTTTTTTTTTTTGATGTCGTTACAGGATCAACTTTATGCCCGGTCTGCTCACCAATGTTAAACTGGGCTATAAGATAGTCTTTCTGTATTTCTTTAAGACGTTTCCGACCTTCGTTTGATTTTATTCCCCAACCCATTTTGTGATTGAACCGAGCTAGTACTTAGAGGGTCCTGAAGGGGTAAAATGAGTGCTGGTATTATCCTTCTTTGGTGCTGGGAAAATTGGATATCATGCACAGGGATTCATAAACAAAAAACCATCAAAAATGGGAGTTGGATTAAGGTTTTAGCAAAACATACTCGGACTAAGAATAAAGGGATTTGAACTGGGATTTGTGTTATGTTTAAGGGTTCAACGGTAATCGTGGTGTTATCCAACTTATTTTATTATAACTAAAACGTTTTACATACGTTGCTCCCCGCCATGTGGTCACACACCGCAATCACGTGACCACCACAGGTAGCCCAAACTACATAACACTCCTTCCTTCCTTATGAAAGTCAATGTTCTAAACAATCAACAACTGTTCCAATAATATAAACAAATTAAATCATAATGTCAAATGTTCCTATGACTCTGTGATCAAACGCTGAGGTGGTTTCCTCGCTCGTAGTGGGTAACGTCGACCTGATGAAGGTGGTTTAGGACTTGGTTTCCCTGCTGCATCTCTTGATATCACCTCTGAGGGGGTTTCTTGGAGGGTCTGCGCTTTCGCTTCAGGTTGGACTGGTATAGGTGGGATTGGCAGAGCTCTATCTCTTTGGGGTACTGGCAGCTGTTGTGTTGGTGAGTTTACATACCCCTGTGGTACAGATGGGTTGACATCCCTTTGAGGTACAGGTGACAAAGAGTTTCCCAACGTCTCCGGGAACTCTTCTCTCCTGGGTGGCCACACATTTTCTGTAAATTCTTTAAGTTGGTCAATGTGGCGTTTCCAAATGAACTCTCCCACTTGGACTTGATAGGTTACTGGGCCTAGCTTGGTCAGGACAACGCCTTGACTCCAGGATTCCTTAGTATTAGATCGGTAATCTTGAACTAAAACTGGATCTCCAACACTAAAATGTCTTTTTGGTGTTGTACTGCAAAGCCCTTTTTGTGGCCTTGCAACCTTCTTTGCCATGTCAGGGTGTAGCACATCTAATCTAGTGCGTATACGCCTACCCATTAGCAGTTCAGCTGGGGTATATCCAGTAGCCGTGTGGGGTGTGGTTCGGTAACTCAAAAGAAAAGAGGCTATCTTCTGATTTAGTGTTCCTGGCTCCTTTCTAACAGTTTTCATTGCTTGTTTAAAGGTTCGAACCGCTCTTTCCGCTTCCCCATTAGAGGCGGGATGGTATGGGGCACTTAAGATGTGTTTGATCTTGTTACATTTCAGAAACTCCTTGAATTCTAGAGCAATAAACTGTGGACCGTTGTCTGAAACTAGTTCTTCAGGTAAACCATGTGTTGCAAACACCATGCGCATTGCAGCAATGGTTGCTTCAGCAGTAGTGCTAGACATACGTAGGACCTCTAACCATTTACTTTTAGCATCAATCACAATCAGGAAGGACTCCCCAAGAAATGGACCACAATAATCAATGTGAAGTCGCTGCCAGGGTTTATGGGGCCATATCCAGGGATTATCTGCGGTAGTTGGTGCCCTACTATTTGAGCTTTGACACTGCTCACAACTTCGAACTAGCTGTTCAATGTCTGTTTCTAGGCCTGGCCACCAAACATGTATCCGGGCCAAAGCTTTCATGCGTACAATTCCTGGGTGGTGCAAGTGTAATTCAGCTAACACGCGATCTCTGCATTTTGCTGGTATCACCACCCGTGTCCCGCGCAACAGGCATCCATCTTCTACACTGAGCTCCTCTATCTTGGTGAAATAACTTTTCAGATTGTCTGGCACTTCATGTTTCTCTGGCCATCCATGCAATGTCCAATACAGGACTCGGGATAGTAGAGGATCCCTAGCTGTTTCTGTGCGTAGGAGGTTGACATCAATTGGTACTCTTTCAATCTGTACTTTGTTGACTGCTCCAGCTTCATCGAATTCGAAATCCAGTTCGGTTGACTCTGTTTCTGGCAGCCTTGACAATGCATCGGCGTTTGCATTCTTCTTGGAGGACCTATACTTGATATCATATTGATAGGCTGACAGTTGTATCGCCCATCGCTGTAATCTTGATGCTGCAATAGCTGGGATTCCCTTTTTTGGACCGAACAATAATGTGAGGGGTTGGTGGTCGGTCACAAGTGTGAACCTACGCCCATACAAGAACTGTTGGAACTTCCTTATGCCAAAGATTATGGCCAAGGCTTCCTTCTCTATCACTGAATAGTTCCTTTCTGCTGATGTTAATGCTCTAGAGGCGTAAGCAATTGGACGTTCCACACCTTCTTGACTGACATGAGAAATCACCGCCCCTAGGCCAAAAGGAGAGGCATCTGCTGCTAATTGTACTTCCAGTGCTGGGTTGTAATGGACTAACACTTTGGATGACGTTAACGTGTCCTTTAAGGCTTGAAAAGCTTGCAGGCATTCCTCACTCCAAACCCAGGGAACATCCTTAGCCAACAGCTGGTTGAGTGGGGCTGACAGCGAGGACATGTTAGGAATAAACTTTCTGTAATAATTAACTAATCCTAAAAAGATTGCAGTTCAGTTTTGTTCTTAGGTTCTGGCACCCTCTGCACCACTCGTACCTTTTCTGGCGAGGGGTGGATTCCCTCTCTGTCAACTACGAAAGCAAAATACTCGATCTTGGGCTGCATGATACTACACTTGGATGTCTTCAGTTTCACTCCACGTGATTCCATTCTTTTCGGAGGTGCATGCAAATTTTTTGTATGCTGGGGAGTGTTCTCTCCTGTGACTATCAAGTCATCTAGGATCCCTCCAGTATGACTCAAACCATCTAGTAGCTTATCCATGATCTGTTGAAATAATGCCGGTGCCGCTGCTACGCCAAAAGGAAGCCTTGTGTATCGGTACAGTCCTAAGTGAGTAGTGATTGTCACATAGGGCTGTGATTCTTCATGTAAAAGAACCTGCTGATAGGCATTACTGAGGTCTAGCTTGGTGAAAAGCTCACCCCCATTCAACTTAGTAAACAGTTCTTCAGGGGTAGGCATTGGGTATTCAGGTACATCCAGGTATGGGTTTAATGTTACCTTAAGAGTCAATGTCTGTAACGGTCGAGAACCATCGGACAGTTGAAAAAAATCGAAATTGCTCATACTTTGCCTAAATAACCTCCCTGGTAAGACATTTTCAAAAATATAACTTTAAGTGCTGGGCGCCTTTTATTTTTGGAGAAATCGCCAAAAGTTGATTTTTGAGCCGAAACGGGCTTGGGCACCCTGTGTCGGATAGGAAAAATCGAAGTTTTCTCGGCGTTCGCACGGCTTCGCGTTTTATTATATCTAGACCATTATTTTTTCGTTGAAAAGGTACGTTCTTCTTCTTGAGTTTCATGCCACAATAGTTTTGCTAGTCCCCATTGTAAATAAATTACAGATTTTTAAAGTGACCCTACTTTGGTGCTTCAGAAAATTCGTGAATTTTCGTCATTTTCAATATGCCTAAATGTGTCGTGGTACATGTACCAGAACTAAATAATTACCACCATGTTATAGCCTAACCCTTCTAAAATAACATATCCAAAGATTGTTGGCGGCCCGCTACTCCTTATTCGCTGAGAGTCCCAAATGTGTCGGTAGTTTTCACCCAAGAAAGCGTTACGCAACGCGTTATTGATTATGCAAGTATCTCATGCTCGCGGGATTTTAACCTGAAAACAACATAAAACAACCACATTTCACACGCCATGACCTCTAGTGATGCCATTTTATTTCTTCTTTCGACTATAAAGTTGAAAAGTACTATTATTTCAGTCTTCTATCATCACTAGTTCCGGTGGTCACGCAAGGCGACTCAAAACATGTTTACACAACGCCAAGGATAAATACGTCTTACAGATGCACTACATTTGTTTGTTGCACATTATCAATGGATAGTTAAGAAGTGTTGTAATGGAACATTTCCATCAAAATACAATTGTCCACTTGAATGTTGTATTTTGTCTTTCGGTTCTTGGCAGATTGACCAGTCATCCGAAATGACACTCGGACTAGACCGTAACTCAATAGTACCATAACAGCCTCTAACGAAAACAATTGTTGCATTAGATTAAGTACGTCGTATGTAGGTAACATCAATTTTTCAAAGTAAATTTGTTTTTTCTGAGTAAAATATTTTTGTTTTCCAAGATTTTGGGCCCAACGGTCCATTACTGTATAAGGGAATAAACGGTGTTACATTCTTTGCGCAATCTTTGACGGATATTTTACTTAACAGAAATCCAGATGAAAGTAATTACACTTGATGCGATGTTATCTTTTCGCGTAACTTTTGACTGACATTTTACCATACAGAAGGCCAGTTAAAACTAATTCAGTGTTGTTTTTCTTTGCGCAATTTTTGTTAAACAGAAATCCAGATGAAAGTAATTACACTTGAGCGATGTTATTTTTTTGCGCAACTTTTGATTAGCATTTTACCAAACAGAAGGCCAGCTAAAATTAATTTATTGTTGTTATTTTTCTTTGCGTAATTTTTGACTAGAAAACAAGATGAAAGTAAGTAGTTTATGTGGTGTTCTTTTTTTTACGTAACTTTTGACTGGCATTTTACCATACAGAAAGCCAGTTAAAACTAATTTACCGTTGTTTTTTGTTTGCACAATTTTTGACTCAATCCGTGACAGTTTACTAAGCAGAAGACCGGATGAAAGTAATTACACTAATGTTATTTTTTTGCGCAATACACTACAGAACACCAGTTAAACTTTTGCGCAATATTGATCAGTACTTATCAACTGTGAAAGTGAAGCATGTTCAGTGCCACCATTGTGCTCGTAGTAGCATGAGCTTCTGCAACTACTCTGCGTTAGTTGGTGGTTTGTGCGGACCCAGTTCGTATAATGAATCTATTACAGAATGCACCACCCTTGAAAGTTGCCAAAAAGATGTTTCCAATCACCTTTCTTTACATAAAGTCAGCGATGACTCCGGTGTTTCTTCCGAGTTCAAATTACTTCTTGCTCGGGCAGGTAAGTGAAAATCAGTTTTGTATATTGCAATAACAACAGAAAATGTAGTTTTTAAATTCTAGTGCATATAGATTATAAACATTCAAGACGAATTTATTTTCTTTTAAGGAATATTCAATGTTGATGAAAAACATCCACAAATGACAATCTGTCCTCTTCACCGTGATAAGTTTGGTGTTCGCTGGAGATGCAATAAAACTCGATGTGCAATACCAGACGGCATTGCTGCCCACAAATCGTCATCTGTTAAAGGCCAGTGTGGAGTGACAACTTCTATTTCCTCATACGTTTTTAATCAAACAGAGACTCTCCTTCCAGTAGGAACACGTGAGTACACTAACGAATGATCACCGTAAATTTGGCGTGGATAAGGGTAGTTTCAGTTAGTTTAATATGACGAATGGGGGCATGAATATTTTAAGGAAGGGCCCTAAAAATACTGAAAGGTATAAGCGGGGGGCTTTTTATGTTTAATGTTATTGGAAGGGGAGGGCTTTGAATTTTTTACACTATACTGGGGGTGGGGTGGGAGGGACATAAAATATGGCAAGTGCAAAGGGGAAGGGGGGCGGGGGGTGCCCTGAACATGATTTCATATTTCAAAATTAGAAATCTTCATGCTCCCCTCCCCCCCCCCCCCCCCCTCCCCCGTCATAACAAATAAACCTTCCATATTTAACCCAAAATTAAGTATTGGGCGGAAGCCTGGACGAGAAATTTCTCTTTTCGCACTGTTTCGTTTATTGCCACTTGTTTGTTGTTGTTTTATTCTTGTTGCTGTCCAGAAGGGAATGATTTCGCTAGTCTATTCCGTACATTAGCAATCAGTACTATCGTTCTTCTCCAGACCTGACAGCACTGACGACGGTGAATTTTATTATTTTGTCCGTAGTGATTTGCAAGAGATGTAAAACCTTCTTGAATAAACAAATGACTCATTTCGACTTACATGTAGCCGAGACAACCGAGCCGAGTTCTGATATGCCTGAAGACCAACCATCAGAAACAGAACAGGTAACTTTTTACCTGGAGGTATGCTGATGTAAAACTGCATGCATAGCGGGAGAGAGGAGGAACAGAGGCAGGGCTGTTCGTACCCCTTTGACAGCGCTAGATAGCTCCTTTGTACTGTTCGTAGTTAACTCATTAACGTTGTACATCGTGGAGAATATCTCAATCTCCTAATCTCGACACCGAAAGGAGTCAAGAGATTTCTTTAATTTTTTAAAGGCTTGAACCTCTATTCAGTTAAAATAGAAATTACGTTTATCATGATATTTTTCAGTCTGCATATAGCAGTATAGTCGACGCAAAAATGAAAAGTGGAAAATTATTTCTTGTTTGTTTAATAGGAGCAAGAAGAGGAGAAGAAAAGTACGGATACTTCTGACGAGATAACAGAGGCAATGAGAAAACTCGAAATAACTGAACATGATGACACACTGAGCGTATTTTCTCCAGACACCATGAGTACTGCATCTTCTTCTGGCGAGGCACCCGAATTCCCTTCTGCTGTCCTTGCATTAAACAGATTCTTGATAGCATGTCAGCTGGAGCCTATTGTGAAGCCAATGCTTGATTGGGAAGAAGTTACAGAGAGAACACAGCGGCGATATGTGCAGAGGACGTGTGATGTCATAGTTTCTGTTCTTAATGCAATATCTCCCCAGAATGCAGCTCACCTGTGGCAAGCTTTACAGATATCCAAAAACATGAGCAACGCGTTTGGTCTTACTCACTTACCATCAGAAAGGGGATATTTAGATGCTTTGGCAGATGCTTATAAAAACGCGGATAGCTGGGATACTCGCCGACAAGTGTTGTCTACCTTCTCTGACGTTGCCAGTTTTAGCGTGGCCTCAGAATACATTCCAGAGCTAACCCGTTATCGATACACTATGGCTAATCTTCATCGTCTTCAATATGGAAGAAGCACTCCAGTTCCTGTAAAAAGAACGCCTCGCCTTCACATAAGCCACCACCAGTTGGAACATTTTCTAAGTTTTATAACCAGCCCCCATATTGTACAGGACTTGCCTTTTGGAGAAAGACAATTAAAAATGTCATCAGGGAGAACAATAACCGTGCCAAATATCATTCGTTCAATGGTGCCTGAAAGGATTGTTACCCAATATTCTAAATACTGCGAGGAATCAAACTTTAAACCATTCAGCAGGAGTACCATGCTCAGAATACTTGATGAATGCAGTGCGTCTGTGCGGAAATCACTCCAGGGCCTGGATTATTTTGCAGCACAAGGGGCGCGAGCATTTGACGACTTGGCGGAACTTGTGCAAACTGTGTCCCCTTTAAGGAAAGATGGTGAGAGTTGGGCTTCCAATACACAAGATTGTTTGAAAGTCAGCAAGCTTTATCTGAAAGGAGACTACAAGGTAATAAACAATAAATTATTTAAATATTGATTGCTTCTTTACCCTAACAAATCGTTAATATTTCGTCGACAGCTGCACGTCAGCGACAACACGCAGGTTGCAGATCACTGCTATATCTACGCACTGAGTGACAAGGCAGACAAGGATTTCAAGCGCAATTGTAAGCATGAACATAAAGAACGATGCGACCAATGTAACGCCCTTGATGACACACTCAAGAGTATAGAAGATGCCATAGATGAATGTGAGTTTTCTTCAGATGAAGACAGGGACGAATGTCTCTATCTTTGTCAGTCTTCAAAGCGTGCCATTTATTCTTGGAAAAGCCATCAACTAAGAAGTGTCCGACAAGATGAGGCTCGCCTTGATATCATAAACCTTCTGGATAATGGTACAGTGTGGATCGTTAACGACTGGGCCATGAAATTCCTGCCCCGCCAGTACCGAGAGTCCCAATCAGACTGGTTCGGGAAAAGAGGCATATCCTGGCACATCTCTGTGGTGTTTAGACGGTTCAATGGTAACCTTTCTGCCAACATACTATCCTTTTGGAGGCCGAGTCCTGTAATTCTCCAAGACCTGGTGCGAGCAGTAGGATAGGGTGGAACCGACGTATGTAGTCTACGACCTTCTTATGCAGGTCAAATTCATTCTCGATCTTAAAGACTAACTTGTTAGGACCATCGAACCGCCTTTCTATTTCATACTTGCCTGTTTTCCTTAGCGTAGGAAGGACGTCACCTAACACCCATTTACGGAACTTCTTTGCAATCAACTTCTCAGATCCAAATATTAGCTCGTAAAGACCTTCCTCCGTTAAATACGCGGAATGTGGCTGTTCGTTAAGGGTGTCGCGCTGAGCTACACCCTTTATAGACCCGAGGGTTACCCTATTTTCCTCTGACACGTGTTTCCTAACCGCGTCTCTCGAATTTTCGTAACCCAATGCCAACGCCACGGACTTCGCTTTGAAGTAAAGTTTATCGCCTTGCACTATGCATTGCAGCTTAGTTTCGTTGTTTTCGAATACGCGAAGCATTATATACGTAAGGGATATTTTTTTATCAATAGGCAACGCTCTTTAGCTGATTCATTTCTACACTCAGTTGCGCGTCAGACACGACGAAGACGTAGCAGTTTATTTTGTCGCCGTCGCCCGCACTGGCGTTTTTGGTGCGTTTGATCTCCAATGTTATGCCATCCTGCGTATTTACTAGACGCAGACCCTGACCATGTAGGTTTTCGTCGTTGATGGTGCGCATGTCAATCCACAGCGCATACGTATCCTTAAAGAATTCCTCGGGGCTAATTTGGTCACCAAACTTACGCTTTGCCTCTCTGTACACGTCTGCGGGCTTTATTCCCTGGGAGTAAACCTCGTTTGGGACTCCGTTGATATTCACGCCGACGTTAGTAATGTTGGGGTTGTGAAAGGCTTCGCTGTCGCGCTTACCGGCTTCGTAGGGTTTGGCAAACACCAACATCAACCCCGTGAGACTTCTTCGGGGGAGGTTAATGCTTTGGTTGATAACCTCATCCGTCTTATCCAGGAAGCTGAACGTCTTATACATCACTACGTGGTCGTAAAGGAATGCCT
Source organism: Actinia tenebrosa (assembly GCF_029948245.1). Classification (NCBI taxonomy): domain Eukaryota; kingdom Metazoa; phylum Cnidaria; class Anthozoa; order Actiniaria; family Actiniidae; genus Actinia; species Actinia tenebrosa. The sequence continues at coordinate 1,202,111 of NW_028292580.1, forward strand.
TTCCGGAGCTGTATTCCATGCCAGCGCTACGGGCCAGCTCTTCGCTGTACACGGTCTCATACTGCAGCTCTAAGTTGGTAATAGAATAGGGATCAACAGCCCCGCTAATTGCGCTGTCCATTCCTCCTATGACGTTCGTAGTGTCCGCCAAGGTTACTTCAAACTGTAACTCGGATAACTGCCTGGGGTAGTACACACCATGACTCGTAATTACTTCGAAATCCAAAGGGATAACGTACTTGCTACCATAGGCGGTCTTTACCCTCGTCGCGTCTTCTACTGCGGTTGCTCCGCTGGAGTCCGTAGGCGCCGGGTCGGTATCGCTGCGAAGCTTACGAAGAATAACGCTTCCAATTCCCTGCTCTATCTTTTGTGCACGGTCAAAGGTCGTCAACCACAGATCCTTATACGTGGTGAACAGGTCGTACCTATTTAAGTCCAAAAGGGATTCCCCGGCGAACTTGATTCTCATCTTAGAGACGAGGTTCCTGCCCACGTTATTGACGGCATAGCGCTTGTCTGCGGTACTTGGTTGCACCGCTAGGTCAAACCTTAAAGCCAAGGTGCCAGGAACTAAGACTAGGTTATCCGTTAGGCGGGGCACGCCTACGTACAGCGTCTCCCCTGGCTTAGCGCTAGAAGGCGTGAATGTGACCCGGTGAAAGGTGCGTTCTGCTTTCAGTCCGCCAACCTGCTTAGGTAATACGTTGGGGTTTAACTTTGAGCTTATCATATATAATGGAAGTAGAAGGAACTACTGACTTTGACCCCCTTACCGAAGAAGGTCAAGTAGACATTAACGACGACCAATATGATTACCTAACCGCCAACAGCGAAAGAGATGGTCTAACCACCGGCGAAAGGGTTAAAAGGAATTACGGCGTTAGCAGAGCAAGTAGCGTTATGAGGACCCTCAGGGGTATGTTTAAGACCAAAAATCCGGGCAAACCCATTCCCCAGCGCTTTGAAATGGCAAATTTGGGGCCCGTCCCCGAAGCCCCCAGCGCTGCATGGCTTAGTAGGGTTCAGGAACAAATGGATGAATCCATGAAAGAAACCCCGGACGACTTTGATAGGATCAAGGAAGAATTCCCAAACTGGGACCCAAACAAAGTCCAAGTAATGTTCGACGCGGATAACGAATGGGGTAGGGAAGTCATAGTAGCAAGGTTAAATAGGTCTAATGCTCGTCCATATGTCATCAGGGACATAAATGGTAAATACTACGCAGATAAAAATATTCCTCCAACCCTTAGAAAGGCATTAGGAGAACCCAACTTACCCGAAAGAATGAGAGAAAATAGTGAGAATATTGACGAAGCCGTCGAAAGAGTTAAGACCATAATGCAGCGACAACAAAAAGGTATTGAAGCGATAAGGGAAGTCGAAGGACTAAAGGAAACAATGGAGGAAAGGGAGGCAGAATACATGCGACAAAACCAACTACTCCTCGATGCTCAAAAGAGAAAACTTGACGACAAAAACCAAAGAATAATAGAAATAAGAGAACAAAGAGACAATGCCCTGCGCGATAGGGACCAAGCCCAAAAGGCCTTCGAACTTGCCCTGCAAAACCTGGATATGAGCAAGGAAGAAGCTAAGAACTTACGTACCACCATAGTCAGCTCTTTGGAGGAACGGCGGCAGTTGGTTGCCGAAATTAACACTAAGGAAGAACAAATCCGGCAAAGAGATCAGGCTATTGAAGACCTGGAGGGACACATAGAGCGGCAGCAGGAAATAATCAATGACCTAACTCGTCCCGAAGAGGAAAGGGAGGCAGCCCAAAAGGAATTAGAAGCCCTTCAGGAGAGGGTTGCGGAATTACAAGCGCAAAAGGACAACCTGGGAAGAGAATTGGGACTTACCACCAAGGAAAAGGTAAAAAGAGCCCTTTTGAAGTATGGCATTCCCCTTGCATTCGCAGTCGCTATTAGCACCGTAGTAGGCGTGATCTTGTCCGCGCTTAAGGCTACAGGCGCGGGCGTAAAGAAATTAGGCAATGGGCTGACGGACTTGGGAAAAAAGATGGCAGCCGGCTTGCCTGGGCTGCTGGGTTCGGTTGTTTCCTTGGTACTTAGGACTGGCGGCGAACTGTTGAAGTTCGTGGGGAATAACATTTGGATCTTGGTCGTCGCTATTGGGGTGGTATTCTTGAAGAAGATGAAGGGCTAATCTTATCCTTGTGTATTACTGGTGGCTTATCGTCGTCGGGAATCCGAGGCGCCCTCGACTGGGGATAAGTAAAGATAGTATTCGCGCCGCCTTGATAATGCGGAACTAAAGGTATGGCAGTCATAGTAGAAATGGTCTTATGGTTCCAGGCAGCATCCACCGGAGAACCGGCTGTCGAACGGGCTGCATTTATCCCAACAATACCCGGATGGGTGCTCCTGGCGTCGCTTGGACGAACTTGAAGCCTCGCATGTTGACAATTAGCTACTATGTGAAAAGTCACCGGTGTTAGGTTCTCCACGCTCGCGGTAGCGGGCTCAAACGTAAAATGAGTCAAATGCCTCTTATTATCTTTTTTCCTGTAGGGTAGTAGTGGGTGGTCATTCTCATCAAGGATTCTAAACCCAACATTGCAGTCATTCCACGTACTAATGTTAATAGTACATATGATTATACCAAGACCTCCAACCTTCACCTGCAGGTTGGTATCATGCCAGCTATCCCCATAGTACTCCTCCTCCTCTAAATAATAGAAAAGCGAATCTTCCTTTACATGTGGGTTATTCATATATACCAGAAAATAAGTTTCCTTTTAGAGACTAACCACCGTAAGCGCGCTAATAGTCTTGTGGTTATAGGCCGTATCCCTATTATCTTCTATGCTATTTACGCGAACGCTCCCGGTGTCATCTACTCTTATCTGCAGCTTTACCTTCCCGTGGCAATCGGCAACCATATGAAAAGTCCAAACGGAATGATTTTCAGCGCTGCGGGTGGAGGGCTCTACGGAGAAATGCACAGGCTCCCTGTTGTTCGTTTGATTTCTCATAGGCCGCAGTATGCCGTCGTCGTCGCAGAAGCGAAATCCTACGTTTGCGTGGCTGCTTGCGCCAATGCAAATACTACAAAGGATTAACTTCTTTCCCGAGTAGTTCAAATCCACAGACATACCCGTGACATCAACCCAAGATGCTTGGGTGTATTTTTTCTCGCCTTTGTAAGTCGTATAGACACAATCTACTCCAGCTACGTAGGGGTTGTTCATCGCCATATATAATAGCTCAGACCAATGCTTGCGGTAGCCAAACCAGCTTTTAGTAAGTTATGGTCATATTCCTCTGGTATCGTAGGCAGGACCTTCTTTCGCTCCTTAACTACGGACGGCTTCGTTTCGTGTGACTTTTTTGAGGAATGCCCTTGGTCATGTCAGAGTTCACATCATTCACTCCAAACTTCATATCCTTAGTAGCTCGTTGAAGTTTGTTGTTATAACCCACAACGGAATTGGCGTTAATGACCAAGTTACTTGGCATTAGCCAACAACCAGGACTCAAAGCGTAATCTAGCCGCACTTTAGACTGCTGCACCGCAAGTTGATATCTCTGCACCGACTTAGAGATCTCATTCTCGATAACAGCGCTTTCGAAGAGGACAAGGAATACTTGTTGCGTTTCCTGTGACGCACCACTGGCATTTATGATGGGGCTGCGAGTGCTAACCTGGGCTCCTAGAATACAGTAAACGAAGGCTTCAATGCTTCGATTAATCCTTGCTAAATTCTTCAGTCCAATGCCCTTTGCGGCAAAGAAAGGCGCCCAAGGATATTTCTCTTTGCTTTCTATGAAGTAAATTAGATTACCCTTTGTTCCGCTGCCTCCTAAGTCTGAGAATTCATAGGAACTGGGATACCCCATGCCCGACCTTTCTATGCTGGCTCCAACATACGAAGCATAGGTGTAAGTCTCTCCTAAACCATGGGCGGCACCCTCTTTGTTGCGAAAATCGGGGTTGATAAGCTTAAACTCATTCCTTAATCGCTCCCATGCAACTTTGTCATATTTGTTATCCTTTGGGTTAAAGACAGTGTTACTAGGAAGCGGCGCTCCTAACTCAAACAATATCCTACGAATAGTAAAAGCAACATGAAATCGCAGGAAAGGAATATGGAACATGTCCGCGGCTATACCGCATCCTTTAGTAGCAGCCCAGACAGCAAAGTTTAACTGCTGCGGCCAATACCGCATGTTTGGACCTGATAACCATTCTCTGGATTCTTTCCCTGAGGTATGTTTCATGGCAGTTTCTCTAAAGATGTCTCTGACCTTTGTCTTGAAAGTCGTAGAACCCACGGGGATTTCTAAGGAGGTAACCATCTTAGCAAAGTCATTTGCGCCGCCTTTGTTGTTGTAAAATGGGTAATCCTCCGTTGCCGGTAATACATTCTCTGGAAAATTAGGCTGCCTTTCTTTATGCTCGGGTTTTGGTTTCTTTGGCTCCAAGTCCGCATTGCTGTACATCCTGGAGCCGTTATAGTAAATCCCATCGGGTCTCCTTTCAAACTTACTAGGGTCTGCATGTGGAAACATCTTCCTAAAGGCCCTCCAGTTCCAGTAATCCCGATTATCGTGATGTGGCTGCTCCTCTACGTTATTTCCAAAAGCGTCGTACATTAGTATATATAATGGATGTTATACCATCAGCACCTCCACTTTATCCTGATTTACCTAGGGAGGGACCTAACAAAATGAATACCGAAAACTTTCGTCTGAATAAAGCAAACTTAATCTTGGCTTACTTGGAAGGACAAGCAAAACACTACGAAAAAGTCCGAAAAAAGTACGTCAGAGCCCGGAGTACGCTACATAAGATTGCGATAACCTCAGGATCCATGTCCGTGGCGTTAACAGGCACCGGCGTTGCTACTTCGCTTACTGGACCTGGAATAGTCGTTGGAGTTCCTTTGGCCGGCGTTGGGGCAACCTGTGGTATTATCTCGGCTGTTGCTACGGGTATTATGAAACAGTTGTCAAGCCAAATATCCAAGCATGACACGACAATAGCTCTGTCAAGGGCTAAAGTAAATACGATCACTGACCTTGTCTCAAAGGCTTTGCGTGACAGAAAGATAGACGACGTAGAATTCTCGCTTATCTTAGCTGAAGAGGAAAAGTACGAAAAATTAAAGTCGGACATAAGGAATACAAAAACAGTCGTAAAAGATCTTTCCGAGGAATCTCGCAAAAAGATCTACCAGGAGGCAAAAGAAGAGCTTCAAAGAAAGCTTGCTCAGTAAAGATCTGCTTCGAAAAGAGCGTGACGGGATTTCGTTTACATATCGAACGCCGGCTGTCTGATTCATATGCAGATTAGTTTCTCACCGAAGTTGTTTACATTTCCAACTTACTTCGGCTTTTTATATTTGGTTCGGGTTTTGGTCGTGTGCTCGGGTTTTGATCGTGTGCTCGGAAAACGCTGGTTGTTATGAGGAAGAGGAATGTTGGTGTTGCTATGTGATGTCATCGCCTGGGAATCCATCCCAAGAGGGGGTGGTTGGGGTCAATTTTGTAAAATATTTCGTAAATTACGTCAGGGTAATAAGGAATATCCTTATCCAATCGACAAAACATCCACTCGGCTTTTGTCATATCAGAAACCTCAGGAATAGACTTACCGGTAATTTCAGACAAAAGATAGGGAATAGCCTTGTAATATTTCCCTAGCTTTAATTTTTTCAACGTTTTCCGTAGACTTTGTGGGGTTGACTCTTCTAAGTGGTCTATAATTTTCTCCTTTACTTCATCATCTAAATATACCGGTCGATAACCTTGGATATGACTCATACAGTCCCTAAAGTATTTTATTCTCTTATATGGCGTTTTCTTACGACCTCCATTGGCATAATACTGCTCTTTGGTAGCATTTGGTACGGCATTACGAATATTCTTACCACATTCGTAACACTGTGCTGACGTGTCGTCTTCTATTTGCATTTTCTTGTCACAACAAATATACTTATTTGGTGGTGGGGTAACAAACTTGGGTTTCAAGCACTTTACACAGAAATCATAAGCAAACTCTTTACAATCTTCGCACTCCATATATAGACTAACATATTTTACATAAACACGGGATGCGGGTAATCGCGGTACGAATCGAGGGGGGTACTTTAGACGGGTAATCCTCCGGTGGTCGTTGCGCTGGAACCCCCATCCCCTATACTACTGGGGGGGGTACTCCCCTATATTTGCTATCCAGGTATGTGCCGCCCTATAGGGTATGGTTTTTCAGCCTTTGGGTCTGGGATAGGGTATCATTTTTGTCTGGGATAGGGTTAACAATTTGGCCGTTTTTGTCTGGCGAATAGGCTACACTTTCTGCCGGCACAAAAAAACAATAAAAACGTTAGTAAATATTGATTGCAATCTATTGACTGACTGGGTTTAGTCTGGGATAGGGTGTACAATTCTTAGTTTTAGTCTGGGGTAGGGTATGTAAAATCAAAATTTTAGGTTTGGGATAGGGTCAGGGTTTTGAGTTAAGGGCAGCACACCCCTACCCAAGTTGGGGTGATAGTACCCCCCAAGCTGGCGTACCTATAAAATGGTGATTTCACAGCCAGTTAGGATTTTCATTGCTATTTTTCTCTTTTTCAGAGAAGTACCAAGTTCTGGGAATTTCATCACTTTTTCCCAGTTCTTTTTCATAGCTCTGGAAGGATTTATCTTCACCTCCAGATGTGGACAAAAATCACCAGTCATACCAATAAGGTAAGTACAATAAGATGGTATTTACTGATTATGGGATGCCTTGAGAGCAAGTATTGGAAAATGGCACAGCTGTCAGGGTACCCTGCGAGCAGGGGTTTTTTTTCTGACCCTCGGTGGAGCTGGCTGTCGAGGAGAAAAAATTTTTCTCCCTGACAGCCAGCTCCACAGAGTGTCAGGAAAAAAACCTCTGCTCGCAGGGTACTGTCAGGGTGTCTTTTTACAAAACTTTTTTAAGTTAATCAAATGTTTTTTTCTTTTTTTCTCCCTCCCCTCCCCCCTCTCAGTCTCTTTGTTAGCGTCAAAACGCTTTTCAAAAAAAAGCACATCTATTTTTAAATAAGCTCCCCACAACAGATCATTTTTCCTAAATTTGCCTTTAATATCCTTTTAAGAAAATTTTTTTTTACATATTAAAGCTCAATATCAGTGTAATATTAAAGCTATACTGACCGTAAACAAATAATTACCAGTAGCGGATCCAGGATTTTTCAAAGGGGGATTCCGTTTCTTAAACTGTGTATAATTCTCTTTTGTTTAGTCGATGTTTGACAGAAAAATTGGATCTAATCACCTAATTTACTATCTAGTAACGGAACTTAAAGGTAAATTAAACATTATAACAGCAAATATCTATCATTTCGTGTTCAACATTATCGTGTGGATACTTTTAAACAAAATTTATATAAGACATATTTCTATTACCTAAAAGATCAAACCTTCAAGGGGGGTTCCGTCGACCCTGTTGACCCCCCTGGATCCGCCACTAATTACATGTTACTGAGGTTTTTGATAATTTATGAACTCCGACATTTAAGGAGCTTGTTATAATAATGTGCTAAGCTTTTCCAGCTATTAATTGCTGCATGAATAGCTGTTGTTTGATCATGATTAATTTTTTTAGAGTGTAGTCATTATGCCTGTGCGATAAAATAATAATAATAAAAAAGAGACCTATTTGTTTTTATTGCATGGATTGTAAGCATTCCCAAGGGAGTCAAAAGACAAAAACATGGCAGCCATCGTGGTGCCGTTAACAATGACACAAACATGGCCGTGATGATGTAACATGCAATTGAAGAATTGAACCATTGATACTTTCATCACTTTATTTTCATGGGGAACTTATCAAGTTACCTGTTTGATCTCTTTTTTTTTTTTTTCTTCTTCTTCTTAATTTTAGTTGGAGACTATCCTATAGGTGGAATGTCACCTGTCTAGTTCTCTGCAACAGTTTAATTGTTGGAAGCTTAATAAATAAATTAGGCTTATTAAGGTGTGATTAAACATGAGCGCATCAATTGCCCTATTTCACTATGACGTCACATCGAAACAATCTATTATTTAAACGCAAGGGATCATGGTCGTCCGAGGGGGTGAAATCAACGCAAATTCACCGAAAATTGTTCTAAAACCCGCATCAATCCACGAAGAAAAGTAGAATAGCCAGCAAACGCTCAGAATATTTTTTAGTACATATTTTAACACATTATATCTGAAAACCAGGCCATTTTAGATTAAACTGTTTCACCAGGAGCAAATTGTGTTGAATTTTCTATTGGATTTGACGATTCTATCCCCCACATAAACAAGCAGTGACGTCATAGTGAAATAGGGCAATTGTATTATTCAATCTTAAAGTGCGTTCACACCTAATAAAGTTGTGTGGTAAATATTCCTTTGGAAATTCCGAACTTAGCCTGTTGTTATTTTTAATTTACATGTAGAGTGCATGCACTAAACCTCTGCACAATATTTAATACTAATTCAGTACTATTTCATACAGAATCCTTCGTTTCTATTGTTTGATCATAAGTTTGCATTTAGCCAATATTTTGGTGGTGTTAAGTTCTAGCTAATTTGATTTCTTTGCATATGTACAATATAATGACTGCACCCTAATAGAATGGATTTCAAGCACTATTTTCCTCCTTTTTTATAGCCATGCTCCCCCTCCAGGTGATAACGTAAGCCACCCCAGTCTAAACCCCCCCCCCCCCCCCCCCGTCTTCCTCCGCTGCCAATGATAAGCCCACCCAAATTTACTTGTGAGATTGTATGACCCAGGTCGACCCAGGGCTCAACTGGAATTCAAATTGTTTTGCGGTTTTGTCGTTCCTTTAAGTTTATTTTCATTGTGCATGTCGTGTTATTATGCATTTTTTTTAAATTTATGTATTTTTGTAATATGACCTGTAATTAGTTTTTTCCTTCTCTACTTTAAAAACATTGTAAATTAAATATGTGTATTCTCCCTAGATGAGCTTTAAGCTCTTGGAGAAAATGCAGAGAATAAATATGTTTTAATAAAAAATAAATAAATAAATAAATTCTATGTTAGTGTTTTTATTAGTGTTTTAGGGAAGCACGGGTGGCGTAGCGGTGAGAGCGCTCGCCTCTCACCAATGGGACCCCGGTTCGAGTCCCGCTGAGCTTGATGTCGTATGTGAGTAGAGTTGTATGTTGGTTCTCTCCTGTGCTTTGAGGGTTTTCTGGGTTCCCCGGCTTTCCTCCCTCCGCATCAACTCCTAAATTCCAATTGGAGTTACAGTGGATGAATAGCTACTCTGTAGAAATACTGCTAAATCCCATTTATTTATTTTATTTATTTATTTATTTATTTATTTATTTTTTTATTTTTCTCTTTGCAGATGCTACATTACCATGGTGACATATTTCTTTTTATTAAGTGTTATCAATAACTATGCCTTGAATTTCAATGTTCCTTTGCCTCTACACATGATCTTTAGAGCTGTAAGTAAACTATATTATTAGACATCTTACTCACTCATCTCAGTACTGATTGGCTGAGAAGCCATGATATCATGTGAGCTTGTCATGATAAATGTATTATTTGTAGGTTTATCTGCTATTTTTTGCTATTTTGGAAGCAGAATAAGCCTGAAGCAAGATGACGTTTTACCCCCGACTCTATACCATAATAGTTTTTAAAATTCTTTCATATTAAAATTTTTGATTCCTTAGAGAATACCGGAACAATAGTCATAATTAAAGGACAAAAGCAGTGTGAAAAGGATTATGGTCTAGAGACAGGGTTAAAACGTCATCTCGCTTCAGGCTTATTAAATCTTTATAGTTACCTAGTTTACAAAATGTATAATAAATACCTCTGTATTTAATTCCGGCCTGTTGTTATTTGACCTAAGGATTGAGCCTTCTATTGTGGCCGACCTAAACAATGGGGGTGTTGTTCGAATGCCCAAATCATTTGGGGAGTCAAAATTTGGATAAGCCTAAAACGCCTAATGACATTAAAGGGCTCGCCATTGGGAACCCCTCATGAGTAGAGATAAAACTAGTGTGAGCTGCGTCAGTGTTTCTAATGAAACTGACAAAAAGGTAAAGCATCTGAAACATCAGTTTTTTCATCTTTCCACCGTGTATAATTTACCTTTTTATCATTACTGCTTCATGAGTAGGTGATGACTTGAATACGAAAGACATATGATTTTAATTAGTTTAATTTACCAAAAAGCATATTATATTACTTTTTAACACCGATAAAATACAGATTTCAGCCACCACATTCATCATTTTTCATCAATGTCATCAGTTCTTAAGAGTCTGCGAGAAATTTCTGACCATTCATTTACAAGAAGTTCCTGGAATGCTGGATTTCAATTGATTTTAATATTTTTATTTTAATTGTTTTTTATATTTTATATATCATCTCAAAATTTGATACAACAAAAAATGCAAATATGATTCAATTGAAACCTTTATTCTATCTTTCTTTTTTAGGGTTCATTGGTTGCCAACCTTCTCGGTATTATTATTTTAAAAAGAAGGTAAGATTTTTTCCAGTTAATGATGCTGTCTTGTTTCGCCTTATTGTAAGAAACTACTTTCATCAAATTGAGCTGATCCTGGCAGTATATAAAGCAATTTATGCAGCTGCAAATTGAAAGGCTCAGAAAATATCCCGTTCAAGACTCAGAATTTTTTACAAGTCTTTCAATTTGCAGCTGCATAAGTTGCTTTATAAACTGCGAGGAACAGCTAAATTTGATACATTTCAACTGCAGTACAAATATATTTCATACAGTATATATTCTCATACACACTACAGTACTTTCAAGTGGGCCATTTTGTGGAAACATATCGTTAGACATTGATTTACACAGCAGTAGCAGAATGGAAGGAAGTGGGCTGAAGGGGGGATCAGTTGTATTTCTGGTTTTTTTTTCTTGTTGTTTGGAGCCAAAGTCAACCAAAGTTACCCTAAGAAAAGATACAGTAGTTTCACCCCCACCCCCCTCCCTCCCCAATCACCCCCTGCTCCTCTTGCTTCCCTATATATGTTAGGTATATATACACGGCTATTTCAAAAAAGGTTGCATACTGAATACTGCACACTGAAGAGTGCATTCCAAGACCAAATGGCATTGTGGGTATCGTTAATTTGAAATAAAAAGTAAATATACAGCAATTAACTCTCTACATGTAGTTAGTATATTGTTTCAGATGGAACACACTAAAGACAGGATAGATAATTATTATTAATCCTACTCTAGACAATGTCACTATGACCCACAATGCACTTCGGTCTTGGAATGAACTATTCAGTATGCAGTATTCAAACGTTTTTGAAATAGCTGTATATACTGTAAAATATACTATGTAGCATAATCAAAATGGTTTCCATCATAGTTTTTGCATAATTCAGCCATTGAGAGCCTTGGGATTTTGGGATTTTGGAATGATTCCCGAAACAATCTATACCAAACACAATTAGACAAAACAATCCACAACCTAGTCTCCCTCGCATCAGTTTTAGTGTCGGTCGTCATGCAACATGATGACTGACACTAAAAATGGATGCGAGGGAGACTACCCACAACCAGGCAAATAGTTGAAATTAATTCAGACTGACATGTGTCTTTTATCTAGACTGGCTTCAGGCTCAAGCAGCCACCTTGAAAATTTTTATGGCAGTCAAAACAAAATGTTTATATCCCATTTTACAGCTCTATTCAGTGACCACAAACAATAGTTCCTAGCTGAGGCTGGAGTTTCCGCGCATATAGCAAAACTACAGTTTATCATGTGTGGTAACTCCAGCCTCGGCTAGGAACTATTGTTTGTGGTCACTGAATAGAGCTGTAAAATGGAGTGTTGATTTAACAAAATCACTCAGCTCAAATGACTGACGCCAGTTGAGAAAAAATATAGTTATCATTTGCCTGAGAATTGAGTGATTTATTGCTTATTTGATCTTTTAGCTATAAACCATCTAAGTATCTGTCAGTACTGATGGTCACAGCTGGTATTGCACTGTGTACTATAGCATCAGCTAGTAAAGTAGTAAGTACCTCTATATAAAGCCAATTCAAAAAACGTTGTCCTCAACTGGCTCAAGCCTACACGACTGGACCGAAAGGAATATGGGTAAAAATCACTGAAGCGGTTACATATTCATTCAGAATTAATTGTTCCCGCTAGTAATAAGATAATAATAGCGAGAAACAATCCATCAAATGCATGTCTTCGGGTTTAGGGAAAGAAACTGACAAAGAAGTTATGATTCAGTTCACAATTTCGAAAATATGAAGGCATTGGAAAAACATCTCCTTCAACACTTCCCGCTCACCTACGAAGGTTTGTGCTGTAAACCAGGCATAAAACTAGTCAGATAACATTATGGAGTCAACTCGGCTTCAATGATTGCTACCCAGAGTTCCTTTCGGTCCAGTCGCGTAGGCTTGAGTTGGTCAACGACAACATTTTTTAAATTGACTGTATGTGTGTGTGTGTGGCCAAAAAATCTTACTTACCACTTTTTTCATCATCTAGCCGTCAAAATGTCGTGGACTCCCTCGGCTACGCTTTGTGAATCCACAACATTTTCACGGCTAGATGACGGCCAAATTAGTGACCCAGGTAGAAATCTTATTAAGAAATTTATAAGATCTTGAACTTACAAAGGTAAGAATCTTAGAACATCTTTAAAGTTGTTATTAAGATTCTTATAAGATTTTATAAGATTCTTATAAGATTTTATAAGATTCTTATAAGCTTCTTATAAGACCTTATAAGAATCCTATAGAATCGTATAAGAATCTTATGGAATCTTACAAGAATTTTATAAGAATCTCTAAAAAACCTTACAAGATCTCCAGCTGGGAAGAAGTGAAAATCCAATGAAGTTTTAATGTGCAAATATTGTATACTTAATACAGACAGGCAATTGATTGTCTATTATAACTGTATCATCACTCTATAATCAAGTATTACTAACTATATAAGCAACTATTGTATTACTGTATTTCTATGCACGTGACATGTATGGTTGCTCCTATTGTTGGTAACCAAGGGGATGTGATTGTTATTGTAAACAGGAAGCTCATCATAAAGCCACTACTGGGAATCCTTATACTGACTACCTCTGGTGGTGTGTTGGTGGGTATACACATATATGTATATTACCTTGCATATGCCATAAATCCTCTATTAAGCCCCCACCCCCTAACCCCACCATCTTAGAAAATCAGATCAATCACACAAACACCGTAAAATAAAAATTTAATTGTAGCACTTTAGTTAGAGTTTGAATTTAAAGAAAGTTATTAAATCATATTATATACTGATAGATAGGATACATTGGAGTCAGTTTGCTAAATCCATAAGCCCCGCCCTCTATTAAGCCCTCCCCACCTCTCTCTATTAAGCCCCCCTCCCACACCTCTCTCTATTAAGCCCCCCCACATCTCTCTATTAAGCCCTTCCCCCACCTCTCTCTATTAAGCCCCCCCCTCCCACCTCTCTCTTAAGCCCCCCCCCCCCACCTCTCTCTATTAAGCCCCCCCCCCCCCCCCCACCTCTCTCTATTGGAAAGTTGGTATTACAGAATTGGTATTTTTGTAATTTGTCTCTTTTTACCCAATTCTTTTTCATCTTTTCCATAAATTGCATATTCTAGGTATTGGAATGTTGATTGTGGCCCTACTGTTATCTGCTAGACTTGGTATTTACCAAGTAAGATAAATGTGACTGTGTAGGTTAAAGCCTGGGAGGGATTTTCAGTTAAAAAACAACAAAAACAAACACAAATCAAGTAGAATAACCCACTACCGAGATATGCTTCGCTTGTCACGCACAAAGGTTTCAGTATGAGGCTACGTGCTAATTGCTCAGTCATTCGTGACAGGCGGTAAGAATTAATTTAATTTAGCACGTAGCTTCATACTGAAACCTTAGTTGACGTCATTAATGCGTTAGGTGAATTCAAAACTACCCTAGAGTAAGGGGGAGGGGGTGCTCAGACCCCCAAGCTCTAAACCCCCCTGCGTCTGTCTAATATTCTCTTAAAATTATAGTATTGTTTTCTCATTTCTAGGAACAATTGTATAGTGAGTTTGGTAAACATCCAAAAGAAGCTCTTTTCTATGCAGTGAGTACGTGCATACATACTATATGTAATATCAATACAAGTATTTGTACAGGGCCGTAACCAGGACTTTTACAGGGAGGGTGCACATCGAATAAAATCAGACCATTGATCGTTTTTTTATTACCAACTCAGTGGCGTAACTAGGGATCTTGCAGGGAGGTGCACAGGCAATGATTTGCAGAACCAAAAAAAAAGGGAGATGGATGAGCGGACCTTAAGCTTTTAGGGGGGGGTGCACATGCACCCTGTGCTCCCCCCTGATTACGGCCCTGTAGTACACACTATCAAACCCCAGTTATAAGCCCTAGGATTATATACTTCTTCAAAGGCCTTTTTCGTTCTAAGAACAATAGAAGAACAATGAAATCACGTGAGAATGGGGCTATTCGGGGGGGGGGGGGGGGGGGGGGACACAAGTGAAAAACGTCTGCGCATGCTCTGAACCCGTATACAAATTAGTCAAAACATATTAAAGTGCTACTATGACGAAAATCGCTCAAACTTGGATTCAGCTGAAACTTCCTAAGAATACTCTTTAAAGGTCCAATAATCACTGTATGAAGTGTTTTCTCGATATTAAGGACGAAAGTATGATATTTTTACGATTATTTTTTGGAGTCTGTGACGTCATACACTCAACATCAAACATTGCTACATATATTTCTTTGTATATAAATCCTTAATTTATTTTATTCCTATGAAGCCCAAAGGGTGGCTAATGTACTTATTTCACATTACTTGTGACTATAATTTGTATTTTGGGGTGTTTGGATAGTTCTTTCTCCCTTAATTACTGATATTTTGATCATAAACTACAAAGAAATGTATGGAGCGATGTTCGATGTTGAGTGTATGACGTCACAGACTCCAAAAAATAATCGTAAAAATATTATACTTTCGTCCTGAATATCGAGAAAACACTTCATACAGTGATTATTGGACCTTTAAAGAGTATTCTTAGGAAGTTTCAGCTGAATCCAAGTTTGAGCAATTTTCGTCATAGTAGTACTTTAAGTAAATTTGACTTTCAAACATGCTTTATAAATTGGAATTCAAAAATTGCCAAAACTTAGCGTCCATGCTTGAAACTTAAGGCTAACTCTTTCATATTGTGTTTGTTAATACAGTATCTTGGTCTGACAAAAGTATACTCTCGAACTTTTTTGTATACTTGGAGAGAACAAACATTTATTTTCTCACTCAAACTCTTCAAAATGCTTAGAAAACGTACTGAAGTGCACACATGCGCAAACGTTTTTTCCTGGTGTCACCGGGGAAGGGGGGGGGGGGGGGGCTTTAAATTTGGGTATTGAACGGTAACCTGCTGACAGCTGTGTCATGTTCTTGTCGTTATTTTACTAGCATGCATTGCCTCTTCCTGGGTTTCTTCTTCTTGGTAAAGACCTTTACCATCATATCCTCGTGTTCAGTGCTTCTGGTGAGTATTTAAATGAAAAAAACGTCCTTTTTTTACGAGGGTAGCACTTAATAGCCAGTGGCTAACAAACCTGTGGCCCTCATTCCGTGATCGAATAAGCCTGAAGCGAGATGACGTTTTACCCCCGTCTCTAGACCATAATCCTTTTCACACTTCTTTTGTTCTTTAATTATGACTATTTTTCCTGTATTCTCTAAGGAATCAAAAAATTCAATATGAAAGAATTTTAAAAACTATTATGGTATAGAGTCGGGGGTAAAACGTCATCTCGCTTCAGGCTTATTAGAATTTAGGAGTTGATTTTTGTGGAGGGAGGAAAACCGGAGAACCCGGAGAAAAACCCTCGAAGCACAGGAGAGATGATGCACCCTCGAAGCATTGATGAGAGGCGAGCACTCACACCGCTACGCCACCCGTGCTTCCCAATTTGATCATGCAAGCAGTGTGTAACCACATGTTATTCAGTGACAAAACAGTGGCTTAACCAGGGATCTTGCAGGGGAGGTGCACAGGCAATGATTTGTAGAACCAAAAAATAAATAAATAAATAAAACCATTTACATGCAATTTTAAAGTAAAAGGAGATAGATGAGCGGACCTTAAGCTTTTATGGGGGGTGCACGTGCACCCTGTGCTCCCCCCCCCCCCCCCCCTCGTTACGGCCCTGCAAAACTTTGGATTTGAATGAAAATATAGATGACACTTCTTTTTTTGGCTGCGTAAAAACTTGATGATCCTCTCCCCACTCCCCCTCTCGCGCGCTGATTGGTTGAGAAACTCAGATTATCACACAGATTATTAGGAGCATATTTGAAATGCTTATCTTGTACTAATGCCTCTATATCTCTTCTAGAACCTTTGCATCTGTTTGGTACCAGTCTTCTCATCCCCAAACTCTGGCTCTACACAATGGGTAACGTGGTCACGCAATACATCTGTATCCGCTCCGTTTACAACCTGACGTCTGAGTGCACGTCATTGACTGTCACGCTTGTTGTCACGTTGCGAAAGTTTTTTAGTCTTCTGTTCTCCATTTTCTATTTCATGAATCCTTTTACCGTCTATCACTGGATAGGAACTGCGCTTGTATTTTCAGGCACTTTTATTTTTGTCGAGTTGTTCCAGAAAATCCGCGATCTGCTAGCACCGCCCAAGAAAGAGAAAAAGACAGAATAATGATTCTCATTCGTACAGGTTGTTGTAATGAATAATGATTTTACCGGATATTTCATTTAATTATCAAATTATATGATGTCATACAGTCAATGTCATTAACGTTGTCCACCAAAAAAAGACATTCACACATTTACACATTTACACATTCACACATTTACACATTCACACATTCACACATTCACACATTCACACATTCACACATTTACACATTTACACATTCACACATTTACACATTCACACATTCACACATTCACACATTCACACATTCACACATTCACACATTCACACATTCACACATTAACACATTCACACATTCACACATTCACACATTCACACATTCACACATTCACACATTCACACATTCACACATTCACACATTCACACATTCACACATTCACACATTTACACATTTACACATTTAGACTAAAATGAGCCTGAACTTTAAATGTAAAATTCAACTCGCGAATCAAAAATCCAGAATGCCCTGACCATTTAGTGAGGATTTAAGATGGAGAATGGTATTTCAGCATTTGTTTTTTGACAGAACGTTCGAGGAAACACGTGATATTTCTTTTAGTCTAAATGTGTAAATGTGTAAATGTGTAAATGTGTTTTTTCGGTGGACAACGTTAATGACATTAACTGTATAAAATCCGGGTTCGTGCTACTCTCCTTGAAAACTCCTTAAATTTAATTCACGTTTTCATGGGCACTTGAAAAGCTCTTGAATTTTACGATTTTAGCCAAACTCCTTGAAAACTCCTCGAATTTTTGCTTTGATCATTACTTGTATGGTTCTGAAATGGATCTAGTCAGAAAGATCGGAAAATCTGAAAGTCGGCCATGTGCAACCACCGTGTAAAACCTTGGCATAGTTAGCTGAATATACTCCTTGAAAATTCATTTTTGGGTCCTTTTGTATACTCCTTGAATAGCCCTTGAATTTAAGTGGTTACCTCAGCGCGAACCCTGTATAATTTATATTAATATGATTGCAGCAAAATATAAGCCAGGATTTTGTAAATCATGAATAAACAATATTTTTTAGGTTTATTGTTCATTATTCTTTTCTTTTTCCGTTTCGTCTTAGTGCAGTTTTCGTATGACTGTAAAAAGCTCAGTGTCGTATGCGTGACGTGCCGTGACCGTGATACTTTCTAGAATTTTAATTGGCTGATTTTTTTAACGCGCAATATGATTGGTCTAAAAGTGCCGTGATCTTGGCGTGACCGTGTCCGCGCCGTGGTTATGCCGTGTTCCGGGTATTTGATTGGATGGAGAGTACATTCTTGTGCAATGTGATTTGTCTGGCGTATCCCTTGTTGTGTCACGACCGTGTTCGTGCCGTGAACTTTTCACAGTCATACGAAAACTGCACTATAGATCAAACACACTTACGTCTTTTTCCCGCGAGCGAGCGCGCTTAAATTTGAACGTCGTTAGAAAAAGAATTTCAACTAATTTTTGGAGCCCGAATTTAATTTAAGCAAAGATAAAGCGTAAATGAACCTATCGACAATACTTTCAGTACTGATTCTACATGAAGTAAATAGTTGAATGGTAAAATATTTCTTGATTTGAGTGATGCGTTTCTAAGTTATGAAGGTTTATACTTCCAATATGTTAATGAATGTAAATATACAAAATCGAACTAGTTCATAGATACAGTATTTAAAAAGCATCATTATTTTACTCATGGTTTATATGAAAGCTATTTAAAATTTTTATCTTCAAAATGGCCAGCATTTAGTATTAGTAGTTACGAAAAAAAACCACACTCAAATACCTTACCTGACGTCATCATCATTAACATATTGGAAGTATAAACCTTCATAACGGGTATGTGCTGCCCTACAGGGTATGGTTTTTCGGCTTTTGGGTCTGGGGTAGGGTATCATTTTTTGACATTTTGTCTGGGATAGGGTTAACGATTTGGTCATTTTTGTCTGGCGAATAGGCTACGCTTTCTGCCGGCACAAAAACAATAAAAACGTTTGTAAATATTGATTGCAACCTATTGAATAACCGTCTTGTCCATCTTTTAATCTGGGATAGGGTGTACAATTCTTAGTTTTAGTCTGGTGTAGGGCATTTAAAATCAAAGTTTTAGGTCTGGGATAGGGTCTGGGTTTTGAGGTCCTGGTGGCACACCCCTACCCAAGTTGGGGTGGAAGTAACCCCCCCCGGATATTGGTGTATCAATATAGAAAATTTCTGTATAAAAGTTTTTGTATAAAAATAGAATTCACTTAATGATGCGTACCGCTTTCAACATATAAAATCTATATAAATTTTAGAAATATAGCTTTCTTTCAAATAATTGCCTGTGTGATGATACTAAGACGATTCTTCACCCCAGGCGAAGTGATTATCCATAAATATTTACCTTACTCGGCAAATAATCAAACAGCAACCTATATAATAGTATCCAGCGTGACGCGCGAAAAATTAATTTAATCGAGAAGTCCCACGAACCTTGACTGTAAACATAATGCTCTAATAAAACACCTATCTCCCCATTTTGATACACCTATTTCAAAAAAACGTCCGTTGGATATCTCAAATCAGAAATCTGAGACCGATTGGAATTGCGGGGGACTGAGTGTTTACCCAGCTGAAATAGCTGTATAATGTACCTTATCCACTTGGCGTAATGTTTTGCCATTTCAGACCATGTGTCATTCTCTCGAGAATAAGATTCTGTGTCTTCTCGTGCAAAACCGTTAAACAAAGAAATGATACTCTAGGGAATGACACAAGGTCTGAAAAGGGAAAACAGTGGATTAGGTCTATAGAGTGCATGCACTAAACCCGTGAATAATATTTAGTACAAAATTACTAGTAATTCATACAGAATTCTCTGTTTTTTAATGTTTGATTATCACTATTTACTACTAAAAATAGTATCCGTTTCACGGGTTTAGTGCGAGCATTCTACTATAGACCGAACTTTTTAAATCTTTTTTTGCTCATTAGCATTAAAAAAATTCAAGCTCCCAAAATATTGAACATATTGACAAACAAGCGGTTGACTGGGGAGCAACTAGCGGATGCTAAGTCAAAACATCAAAATAAGTCCCCAAACTATAGTATTTGACTATTTTCAGGACATCAAACCAGAAAACAAGAGATCAAAACAACCTCCAGGATTCTACAAGTCATCAAAAAAAAGCTATTACCGGAAGTGACGTCTATTGATAGCAACCTATTGATGGTTTTCAACCATTCCCAAGAGAATTAAATAACAAAAGAAACGGCGGTCATGTTGGAGCATATAACAAAAGAATTCATTGACAATTCTTATGTTAAAGTCCTCCAACATGGCCGACGTGAAAACCATAATTCCCATTCTCTTTCGATTTCTGGAGTTGCTTTGCGTATAGCTTGAAATTTTTCTTGTGCTAATGCAGAGGAAAAAACGTAAATAAAGATCGGCCTATACTAACAAAACTATATATAGCCTGGGATCTCCGCAATCTTGAGCAGTACTGATCACCCACGCACCACGTCATCCAGTGGGATAGAGTACAGTTGCATAATCTACAAATGGGGTCCATACAGTCTTACATTACCACCCCGATCATCTCACAATTATGAAACTTCAATTACAGGTTAAATGTTTGGCTCTCATAGTAAAAAGGAGCCTCGGGGTCACAGTAATAAAAAAGCAGCTCAACTCCTCTCGCTAAAGCGGTCTTCGCCACAAGAGCCACTCTTGGGCTGTCAGTCTCAGCATCAATACAAACCATTTTTAAATTACTATTTCGTAACGAATGGTTTATCCTGGCTGATTTAGGGACTGGCTTTATTCCGTAAGGATCAATGCTACAACGGAAAAATTGCGAAAAGTACTACTTCGAGTTTCATAAACATGCGAACTCCGTATCTCGAGTTGCACGCTGATATACAGTCAATCCGAAAAACGTTGTCGTCGACCGGCTCAAGCCTACGCGACTGAACCGAAAGGAACTCTGGGTAGTAAATCGAAACCGAGTTGACTGCATAATTTTATCTGACTAGTTATGCCTGGTTTACAGCACGAACCTTCGTAGGCGAGCGGGAAGCGTTGAAGGAGACGTTTTTTTAATGCCTTCATATTTTTGGAATTGTAAACTGAATCAAACTACTCGGTTTTTCTTTCCCTAAACCCATGAAGACATGCATTTGATGGATTGTTTCTCGCCATTATTATCTTATTACTTGCGGGAACAATTAATTCAGAACGAATATCTAACCGCTTCAGTGGTAATGATTCATACAGTCAATTCAAAAAACGTTGTCGTCGACCGGCTCAAGCCTACGCGACTGGACCGAAAGGAATATGGGTAAAGATCGCTGAAGCGGCTAAATATTCGTTCTGAATTAATTGTTCCCGTTAGTAGTAAAGATAATAATGGCGAGAAACAATCCATCAAATGCATGTCTTTGGGTTTAGGGAAAGAAAAGCAAAGTAGTTATGATTCAGTTCACAATTTCGAAAATATGAAGGCATTAAAAAAACGTCTCCTTCAACAAGTTCCTTTCAGTCCAGTCGCGTAGCCTTGAGTTGGTCGACGACAACATTTTTTGAAATAGGTGTATGGTTTTTCGCTGCCATCAATCAAAACTAATCAGTCGGTACCTTTCATGTTTTTGATTGACAGCAGCGAAAAAAAAATTTCAGCGTGCAATTTGGAGACACAGAGTTCGCATGTTTATGAAAGCCGCAGAAAGTTAATGTTTTTCAAGAGGAAAAAATTGCCCAGTACTTGATCATTTTACCAATGATGTCATAGGAGGAGGCTGTTTTGGGAACACCCCAAAATAATTTATTCCTTTCGTAGCCTTTCAAAAGTGAGAAATTGACTGGGAACGAGTGTTGAAGTATTTATCTTCGGTTGGTCTTATCAAAACCAATGTTTTGCACCATCACGTGCCGGTGCCCATAATCCAGCTTGGACTGCCTGTGGTTAGATGGCAGAACAATAAAATCCCTGTGCTCTCAGGAATTCTCGACTTTCATATCCCCATAATGCCTTGCGTTTTCGGGGGGTAACCAATCAAAAAACTGTCCCAAATTGAATGGTTTCTTGATTGAATTTATACTATACCTGTTTTTATCTGTACAATGCTGATTATCAGTTTATTCCAAGTTATTTTTGCGTGTACAGATCATCAAGAGTTTTGGTCTTACAGAAAATGTATTGACTTACGAAAAAATGTTTAAAATTCACTTTAAACGTCTTCAAGCTTCTATCTTTTCCTGTTTTTTACTTCTTCATTTTATCTTTGGATACCAAACAAGGTATTGTCAACATTGTCTGATCAGCCTTCAGCAAAATAAGGGGGTTTTTACCCTCTGGTTACCCCCCAAAGACGCAAAGGGTTATGGGGATGTGAAAGTCGAGAATAGGTGAATACTATACCAGCTTTTATCTGTACAATACAGGTTATCAGTTTGTTCCGAGTTTGTTCCTATCCCATCCTATCCCATAGATTATGAATTTTTTTCATTATGAATTCTTAACCTATTTGATTGAATTTTATACCTTATTACTTTCTTTTGGATAAATTTTGTATATATATCTACATCCACTAATTAATTATGTATACTTTTTCTATATAAATGATAGTAACGAATATTCTTATCATTAAATCCCCTGAAGAGTGAAGCAATTCACGAAACCGGCTTGTCGGGAAAAATGTTGTCTTGACTTTTTCTTCTCAAACAACTATATATATATACATGTATACATACATTATATTTTTTTAGATCTATTTTAGATATTAGATATAGATATTTTCTTTCTTTTGTGTCCCCAATCAGTTGTATAAACTAAATACATAGACACGTGAATATGAAGTTGTCATTATTATTGTTATTTATCCAACCACTCCGCTCTCTACTTACGACCAAGGCATGATAATCCAACATGGGTTTCCATGGCTACGCAATTCTTGCCCATTCCCTTGCTTCCAACCCACCCTCTCTGTTCGCTGTGTGTCGTCAGCATAAGCATGCGAGAATAGGACTACATTTTCAAGTAACAAACATGTTTTATTTACATTTCTGCATCTGCTGCCTGCCTTTCAACAGCACAAACACACTATAATAATATCGTACAAGGCTATACTAGGCTTTCTAGGAATGGAAAGGAGTTCTTTTTCCAATGAACTAGCTTATTCTAGGATTAGGATCTAGGATGCCAAGATGGGTTTCCATGGCAACGCATGTCGTGGTTCAGAAAGCAAATAGTGTCACCCTGGGAATTACAGCAAATCAGGCTCGAAACTTACTCATTTTTCTCTATCTCCACCTCACTTAAAGATCAGAAGTAAACGATAAAACAAAACAACCTTGGTCTTTCGCGAAAATGTGATGTCTTTCGCAAAAACCATTCCTTTCAAAGTTCTGTTGGCAAAGATCATCGTCAGCAAGTGCTTTTGTTCAGTTGAATGACAAAATTCCATCTCAAAGATACACAAGTGAACCATTCAAATCTTTGCCGACAGATTCAAAAGAAAAAGACAATATACTGCATTTTGTCTTGGCGACTTGCAATGGCATTGCCGAGAACACTCCACCTACCACTATAATAATTATTATCATATGTCTTTTCGAACCAGACCACAGTAAAGTTGGGAAAAAAAGGGGGGGGGGGGGGGAATCTCTGTTAGCAAAGATCACAGAAGCAAGTGCTCACAGGGTTCTTTTTTTTTTTTTTTTTTTTTTTTCCCCTTCATCTCCTAATTAAAAAAAAGGGGGACATATCTGTCTATTCGAAAGCCTCATGAATGGACCTGAGAGGAGTACGCAGTTTGAAAACTCCTGGCTTTTTCTTCAAAGGCGTCATGTTGACTGCCACCATGGCCTCGGTCGACTCTAACCACGGCTCGGCATCAAACGTAAAAACATACTCGTCCCTACTACCGGCACACAGCTCAAACCACAATAGGCTGGCTTCCCCTTGGGGTTGCAAGGACTGAACCCGACCTATCAAGACCTTGGGACATGCTGCCTTGCTCCCTTCTTCCAAGAGCCCAACGAAGTCCCCCGCTTTGAAAGTAGAGTCCCCACTGCCCTCTTGGTCGGCACCATCTTTCGTCGGCTCGTCCCGAGCCAGGTTAGAACAAAGAGACAGGGCCAATGTCTTCCGCTGGTTGGAACTTCGTCTGTCATATGTCTGTTGTGCCTGCTTTCTGCTGTGTCTCAGGGCCGCCGCTATCGAATCTTTGAGGGAGTCACTGCAATCACTGCAAAAAGATGATGACCATGATCAGCATGATGATGATGATGATGATTCCTTTATTTTGTGTATAAATATGTTTTGCTTGCAATATGTAACACCACAAGTTGCCGAAATATAAAAAAAAAGAAAAGAAAAGAAAGAAAGAATTAAGAAGAAAATAAGTAAAAAAAGAAAAAAACAAAAAAAGAAAAAAAAGCTTAAGAAAGAAGAAGACCAGAACGAACCACAACACCACGCCCCCCACCCCCCCTCTTCCCCGCCGCCGCCGGCCCCCAACCCCGCCCCCACCCCCCCACCCACCCCCCCCCCCCCCCCCCCGGGCCCTCCCTTGCCCCCCTCCCGTCCCCTCCCCTCCCTCCCCTCGCCTCCTGCTGCTGTTTCCCTCTCCGCTCGCTCGCTCCCTGCCTCGCCTCGCCTCGCCTCGCCTCCCTCGCTCGCCTCGCCTCGCCTCGCCTCGCCTCGCCTCGCCTCGCCTCGCCTCGCCTCGCCTCCCTGCCTCGCCTCGCCTCCTCCTCAATCCAAATCAATTGCATGATGAGTTAAATCTACGGGTCCGAACATCTTGGAGAGGTTTCCAAGACGACGCTTTACATGACAAAGTAGTTAGCACAAAAAGGTCAAGAATAAATAACATTGCATCTTTTCAAACAATTCATTCCATTTCAATTTGCATTCCACATCAACATCAATAAAATCAAGGTTATACAAACTCCTACATCTAAATGGATATCAAGAGTTAGCCTTATAGAAGCCTTAAGAATATAACTTGTTCAACTTCATTTCTCTATGCCTTTGTCTATTATTCTGTTTGCCCAGATATGTGGGGAGGTGTGACAGCATTATCTATATAAAGTTATATAAAAAAGCAAAGAAAGAAAGAAAGAAAGACAAAAGAAAGAAAGAAAGAAAGAAAGAAAGAAAGACACAAACCAAACACTTGGGACTTACCTCCTTCCATAAGTATGCGTCACGAAAGAGCTCCGTAGGCCATTGACGGACAAACTGACACCAGTCAGTCTGTGGAACAAATACTTGAGGCGGCTACAGAAGGCGGAACTGGAATATGGCCTTCCAAAGCCATTATTCTACAATTGGGGGAAAGAAAAAAAAAATGAACGGGTTAGTATGAGACAGTAATGGAATAGCTGCACACTACTGTTACAACCAAACCAACACAATGATCATCATTTATTACAAATGAACCCCTCAACGTCAGATGCCCGCCCTAATTTGATTATTCAGCCTTTTGATTGTACACAGATGTGAAAAAAAAAAATAAAAAATTTCGTATGGAGTTTGGGGTTAGGGCCAGAGCAAAAACCACCTACCCAAGGGTGGTACCATTCTTCGGGAGGTGCTAGAATCTTGGATTACCACCCTGGCATGGTAGTAAGAAGTATGAAACGTACCCACAACATGGTGTTTCCAGGGTAGTAACTCCTTCGATTACCACCCTAGACGGAGTGTCAGTATTGCAGAATACACCTCGCCCAGGGTAGTAAAAAGTATGAAATGTACCCACGACCTGTGGTTGGAGGTGCTGAACTCACCCTTTACCAACTCGAAGCCCTCGCAAGGGTAGGGTACGGGCTTCGGAACACAACTTGGGCTTAGGGTACGGGCTCCTGAACCCAAGTTAGGGTTTAGGGTTAGGGTTAGGGTTAGGGTTAGGGTTAGGGTTAGGGTTAGGGTTAGGGTTGGTTAGGTTAGGGTTAGGGTTAGGTTAGGGTTAGGGTTATGGGTTTAGGTAGGGTTAGGGTTAGGGTTTTTTAGGGTTAGGGTTTTAGGGTTTAGGTTTAGGGTTTAGGACGTTAGGGTTTAGGGTAGGTTAGGGTTAGGGTTTCGGGTTCGGGTTTATGGTTGGTTAGTTTTAGTTGTTAGGGTTAGGGGTGTAGGGTTAGGTTAGGT